>NW_007735246.1:30050-56352 GCF_000696425.1 Galeopterus variegatus | reverse complement strand
ACAACAACCAAGCCTAGATTTATAAATTTAAAAGTCATGGTTCCCTGGAAAATAATACATAAACTATGCAACTAAAAATCTGGGGATAAAATGGAAATGCTTTGTAACCTTAATGCTTCTTTCTGTGTGAGGCAAACTAGTCCATCTCATTTAAATACCAAAAGCTGTGTGTCTCTTGTGCAGAGGAAGTAGCTATGCTCAGTGTTCTGGATTTCTCCCTGATATAAATGAGCATCTTCAGTGTGTGTATCTTCAAGATTATTTGAAAACCTTGATAAAAGGAAAGATCTCTGCTTTGTGTGACTCTGTTGACAGCTCAATTCTTGTTTAACACAGTTAGCTTTAAGAAAGTAAAGATAAAAGGCAAATATTATGGCAGATGAGCATAAGGTAATTATTCTTCTATTTAAAATTTCTAAGATGGGAAGTAAGTATGTGGAGACTAGCACATGATCCCTCCATTGTGTGGAAAAGAACCTTACCATTATCCAGCTATAGAAATGTTGCTAGTGTACTAAAACTTTCAGGGTCTCAGAATGTATATCTGAGGTCTGGAGAAAATAGAAGTTGCTGTAAATATGAGACCAATATTATCAATTACTAAGTCAATAAAATAAAAGGTATGGAACTTCGACTGTTTTATTTAATTTGATTTTGATTGATTTTGTATTACAGTTTTGAATTGTTTGATTTTCATAATTAAATGAAAATCTATAAATCCTATTAAATAAAAAAGGGGAAGTATTTTATCACTTGAAATACTTTGGAACAATTATAAAAGAGTAAATATTTTTATTCTTCTCTATTTCTAATTTATTTATTTATTTATTTATTTATTTATTTTTTGTCTTTTTTTGTGTCCGGCAACGGATCGCAANTTTTTGTTAATTTTGGTCAGAATTTGTTTCCTGGACAATTTCTGTGTCTTGTAATTACTTAGGTTTTTTGGGGGGAGGTCCTCAAATTTACCGGTGTGTTTTGCTAAAGATACCTAGAAACTTTAAAAGAGAGTACAGCCTCTGTTCACAGGCAAAAATTCTCTGTATGTGAATTTGTGGGCTACTGTTTTTATGAGTGTTTGTGAATTTCTTTTTGTATTTTTAAGAGGTGTCAAAATAATTATTTGCCTGTGGCAACATGACCACTGGATTCAATCTTAGATCAAGAAAAATGGCCACATTAGAGGAAGAAAAAGAAGAGGAGGAAGAGGAGGAGAAAGAAGAGTGGGAGGAGTGGAGGTGGGGAGGGAAAGGGGTAGGTAAGAGGAGGAGATGACATGTGGAAATGGAGGTGGGGGAGGGCAAAAGAAACCATTTTAAAAGAAAATATAGAAATAGTTCTTCATAAATCCAAGATGGAGAATACCTTGGATGGAGTGTCCCCCAAAACTTGACCCCCACTGTGACAGTGTTAAGAGAGTGGGAAATCCTATTATGGTGATTGAAAGGCAGGTCCTTGAAGAGGTGATTAGATTGTAGGACTGTGCAGTAGTGAATGAAAATGCTGGTCACCGGCGTAGTCTGGAGGGCTTTAAAAAGACGGTAAATGAGGTTAGTCTCTGCTCTCTCTGCTCGACCATTTTACAATGTGATACACTGCAATCACTGTTGCCACCACTAAGACCCTCACCAGATGTGTTCCTTGGACTTTGTACTTTCCAGCCTCAGAAACTGTAAACAATAGATTTTGTTTTCTTTATAAAGTACTCAGTCCTAGATATTTTTTTTTATAAACAAAAGAAATGGACTAATACAGAGCAGGATTTTTTTTTAATAAGCATAAAAATGCCAACCATTAAAAATAAGGTTGTAAACTTTACTACATTATGTTAAAAATGCTGCATATCAAAATACATGATGAAAGAAATGAAAAGACATGTCACAATCTGGGTAGAAGATTTTTTTATATGTAACATGTAATCCTTAGAGAATAATTATTTATAATGTAGAAGGAATTGCAAATCAACTAAAAGTAAACATGTCCATGGAAAAATTAGCAAATACAATAATAAGCATTTTATAAAAGAGAAAATAGGTAAAGTCGATACACATAAGAAATGATTTTCAACCTCATTGGTAATCAAGAAGATGCAAATCAAAGCCATAGTGATATAGCATTTAATATGATCTAGGAAGACAAAAATTAAAGTAATTAGACCTTCTGATCATGTGAATCAAAGAAAACTCATATGCTAACACTGGTATGTAATTGGTACACCTACTTTAGAAAATAATTGGGAATTATCTTGAGAAGGTGGGCATGGTTATCTGTATGCGCCAGCAATTTTGCTCCTGGGATTATAATACAGATATATTCTTGCATAGGCATAGCAGGAGATATATGCAAAAATGTTCACAGTTAATAGTAATTGTATTAGTAAAAGACAGAAAATGATTCAACTTATTTTGATAGCAGAATACACATAATGGAATGTTGTTAAACAACAGTGAAAACTCAAGGAACAATTACCTGTAACAATTTGGATGCACTTATAAAAATTATGTTGAGTGATTTTTTTCTTCTGAAGGTGTCATGACATTCCTTTTTTATAAAGGTCATAAAATTATTAAGCAATATGTTTTTAGTTATTAATATGTACTCTTAAATACAGCTAGGAAAATTATTTTTTCAATTACTAAAATAGTTGTATTTTAGATGTATGAAAAGATACTTGGTTGGGATTTGAGGTTATAGATTGGTGTTTAACAACAGATGATATGTGTTATTTATATTTTTATATTCTTCAAGTACTACATTAAAAATTAAAGTAAGTAAGTAAATTTTGGTATGATTAAAAACATTCCATAACTGGATCTAGGGTTGATTTGCTTTACCAACAGGACTTGCTAAAGAATTTACACAGTAAACAACTGCTTCATGAAAAAAGATCAGTTTCCCTTTATCTTGATTATTTTCATAGAAAAACTAAATTTAATTTCTTAATTATTAGTCAAAACACCTGAAGATTTAATATTTATTATATTAATTTTAAACATTTGTAATTTTATACAGATATTTAACTATATTTTGCCCTTTTCAGTGTATAATTTCAATATTCCCAGAAAAACAGAAGTTTTCAGCCTCATTTAGACTGTACTTATTTAAAAAAATTTTTATACAGATATTTAACTATATTTTGCCCTTTTCAGTGTATAATTTCAATATTCCCAGAAGAACAGAAGTTTTCAGCCTCATTTAGACTGTACTTATTTAAAAAAAATTTTTTAAAAGCCATCTATGCTACTTTTTTAGGTAAATGATGCCATCTATCATAATTGGGTTCTAAATATATGAACCTAATACAGAAATACAGGGGGATGTATTATTTTGTGATAAAATAAGGTAAGTTTTTCATTTTATTTGTTTTTTTTCCTCATGATTTGTAATAGTTTGCATGCTTGCACAGGTCTGTATTTTTGCATGTACTCTTTACAATTACATTGTGAAAGTAAGATTTTTCTGCAACTTTTTAAGTGTCTAATAGTGATAGTTTATTACTTTTCAAAATGAAAAAAATGTAGCAGAGTAAATCATGAGGAAAAGAATTATAATAGATGATTATGCATAAAACTGGATATTTAAGTAAAAAACTTCTGTCTTAAAAGAATGGTTAAAACTAGATAGCAATGGTGAAATTCTTACATATAATTTTATAGAATATTATATCAGTAATTGTGTGTTTAAAAAGAAAATAATTTAAACAAGATTTCCTAAGTATATATTTTCCCTAGTCTTATAATTAAAAAAGACATTACAATGGGTTTAAATAATTTAACAGTTCTGCTTTGCACAAAATAGATTTAAACATCAGGCCATAACCAGGTGATAGGGAACTGCCCATCCTCATATTCTTCGTCCTTTTGTGTTATCATTTGAATTTGAGCTAGTTAAATATTTTTTGAGAAGCATACTGCAAAAACTAAAATGATCCTTCTAGGCTGAACCAACCAGATTACTTATTGCTCAGGGGAGAGTTTGCAAAATGATATTGCTGTTGTTGCCTTGTGTTTTCCTATCTGCTGTTTTATTTTTATATCAGTGCAAGAACATTCCACACCAGAGCTTTATAAAGAATAAAAATCATACCTCCAGCAAAAGTATACTTTGTGTACTTTAGCACTAGGCAAAATATTCTACCAATAAAATCTGATGTTCATGTTCAGCTATTAAATGGACTTGAAATTAAAAAAATGCACAAATCAGATGAACCCCAAACTTCATCTAAATTAAATTCTTCTGTTTCATTGTCCCATATTAATATTTACTGAATTAGTATGTCAAACTTAAATGAACTTAATTCACAAGGTCGGCATGTTATTTCAGCATGTTATATTTTAAATGCCTACACATTTATTATCTTAGTAGGTATCTTCCCTGTTTTATTAATTTAAAATTCAATTAAATCACTGCTACTTTAAGTCCACAGTTATATAGCTTTGTTTTATAGCTTAAAAACACCTCAAATTCAATTATCATAAAAAACTAATGCAAATATTTATCTGTTGATCTGGTAAATGGTAACATTACTTGATATAGTATTAGCCCAGGAGAGTTTCTTCCTGAAGACACTGTCTGTAAATCTCAGTTATAGCCTCTATGTTATCCGTCAGACACTCTATGTCATTAATATTGTCCTCACAGCAACCCCTTCAAGCAGGCAAAATTATCTGCATTTTACAGTTGAAAACTTTAGGCCAAAGATATGTAGAAATGTATCTATGAATTTCTGCCGTGTAAATAGTGAAAGCAAGATTTAAAGTCAGTGAAGCCTATCAGTGGGAAGGAAGAAAGAAAAGTCCACAGTAAAAGGTTTTACCTATTAACTAATTTTGTGGCCTTTTTAATATGAGATATTTACTTGACTTACAAATTTCAAAAGCATTTGACAACAACAGAAACCAAGAAATAAGATGGAAAGCATTAATGAGACAAAACATTTTTTTTTAAAGTCCCATGGGGTTTCTTTCGTTTATTTTGTAAAGTGTAAATATATTCGATCAGGTAAACTATTACAGAATTGTACAACAGAAAAATGAGATGCTTCCTGGGGACTTAGGTGAGGAGTATTAATTTGGATTTTAAGTAGAGTAAAAATGATTTAAATTTCCACGTTGCTCATGTTACCCTTTGTCTTTCAGTTTGAGGGTACTGCATTCTTTTTGTAAAGTGTAAATATATTCGATCAGGTAAACTATTACAGAATTGTACAACAGAAAAATAAGATGCTTCCTGGGGACTTAGGTGAGGAGTATTAATTTGGATTTTAAGTAGAGTAAAAATGATTTAAATTTCCACATTGCTCATGTTACCCTTTGTCTTTCAGTTTGAGGGTACTGCATTCCCTCAGGAAAGGGGAGTGCACCAGATTTCATGCGCTCTCCTAAGAAGCTAAATCCATTAACTTCTTACAACCTCAGATTCTTTTCTGTGTTTTTGGAGTGTGCATTTAAGTATTTTAATAAGTGTCCAGTAACTGATGGGCATTCTTCCTTGTAGACCACTGGTTACTGCAGGCATGCTGGTAGTGGTGGGATGGAAAACAGAGTAGCAGAACAAAACAATCTCTTTCAGAAAGAAGGGAATTCTCCTGTGTTGTTACTTTTGCATCATCTCTTATACGTTATTTATGTTTTATATTTGTGATAATATTGCCCTGTGTGATGTTCTTTTTCAGAGTACCAATGCCAAATATCTGTTAAAATAAGTGGATATTTCTGTCTGTACAGAGTCATTTGGTGAGAATGAAGATGTAGTAAGAAAAACAAGGGAACAGGGACAAAGATAAAGAGGGAGGGAAAGTGAGTGTATAACGTATCAAGATAGAACTAGTAGTATTTTATTTTCAAGCAGGATTCTTGAGATATAATTTTCATACCATAAAATTCAGTGTTTGTTAGTATATTTTCAGAGTTGTGTAACCATCACCATACTCTAATGCGGTCTGTCATTGACCAAAACATCATTATGTGAAACATGACTGTACTTTTTTCATTGCATTGCAGAATACTATTTCATTGTATGCATATACCACATTTTGTTAATCCATTTATCAGTTGGTGGATATTTGGAATATTTCTGCTTTGTAGCTGTTACTGATAATGCCGCTATGAACATTTGTGTGCAAATCTGTGTGTAGGCATATGTTTTTAATTCTCTTGGGTAGATAGCAAGGAGTGGAACTTCTGAAGTCTATACTTACCATTTTTGAGAAACTGAACATCTGTTTTCTAAAGTAGTTGCATTATTTTACATTCACATCAGCCATGTATAAAAGCTCAAATATCTCTCCATTTTTATCAACACTTGCTACACATGTTTTTTTTCTTTTTTAAGTATAGCCACCTAGTGAGTATGAAGTGGTATTTCATTGTGGTTTTGATTTACATTTTCTTAATGTCTAATTATTTTTAGCATATTTTCATGTGCTTATGGGTAATTTGTATGTCTTATTTGGAGAAATATTTACTCAAACCCTTTGCCTATTTTTAGTCAGGTTGATTGTCTTTTTATTATTGAGTTTAAGAGTTCTTTATATATTTTGGATATAAATCCTCTATCAGGTATATGATTAACAAATATTTTTTCCCATTCTGTAAAATATCCCACTCTATGAAAGAAAATATCTTTTTATTTTCTTGATGGTGTTGTTTAAAGTTTAAAAGTTTTTAATTTTGATGAAGTTTAATTTATAATTTTTTATCACTATGCTTTTGATGTCTTATCTAACAAATGATTGCCAAACCTAAGACCATGAATGTTTATTCCTATGTTTTTTTTCTATGAGTTTTAGAGTTTTAGCTCTTACATTTAGGTCTATAATGTGTTGAAGTTAAATTATGTGTATGGTGTGAGGTAGGAGTCCAGCTTCTTTCTTTTGGATATGGATATTCAGTTGTCTCAACACCATGTGTTGCAAGGAGTTCTTTATTGCAACTTCATTGCAACTTCAATCTGCTAAAATACCATTGTTTATCTTAGAAGCTTCTGAGATTCTTACTGCAATTATGAAGAAACAAACACATATGTCCCATAAACTTCTACATTTTTTTTGTATATGGAATATATGGGATATTTACTACATGAAAGTGGGCTTTATTCTTACTCTGTCCACAGAAACACAATCTTTGAACAACATGGGTTTGAACTGCAAAGTCCACTTATAGGTGGGTTTTTTTTTTTTTTTTCAGTAAGAATACTGGAAAATTTTTGATTAGATGTGTCATGAATACATACCTGATAATACATGACATACCTTACCAAACAGTTAAGTAGCCTATGTAATAGTAGACTATTAATAAAGTACTAAACTTCTTAACTAGTACTAGTTATTTAAGTGGTAGTTAAGTTTTGGGGGACTGAAAAATTATATGCTGAGCCTACCTGCTCCCCAGTCCCTCATGTTCTTGGATAAATCCACAGTGGGGCCTTGCTTCCCTGCCACCCCTACCTTGGTCCTTCCTGAGCTGCAGTCCTGCCCAGGCTGCTCCTTACTCCACTCCAGGGGCTCAGGACATTACTTCTATGGGTCAGGCACCCTGGGAACATACCAAGTGACTTCCACAGCCCACTCACCCCTGACCCTGCAGCTACCCCTAGGGGCAACTTCAAGGAGATAAAGGCCACAGGTCTTATTCCCGATGGTTCCATAAATCCCACAAAGCTCAATAAGTACCAAAGATCTGAAAAAAAAAAAAGTTACGTGGGTTTTCAACTGTGTGGGGGTTGGCACACCAACCCCCAAGTTGTTCAGGGGTCAAATGTGTAATACCTTAGTGTACTCTGGAATAACCTTATAGTGTTAAAATAACTGAAATATTTCGTAACATTGATAAAAAAGAACTAAGCTTGATCCTCAGTCTCTCTTTGGGCTACCAGCAGGGGGAATATGATTTTCTGCTATTTTCCTTTTGCTAACAGAGGACAACAGAGGAGAGAATACTATGTAAAAGAACTTATTTTTAAAAGGAAATCTCAAGCCTTCAGCATGTGTTTTGTGAAGAATGAAGACTGCAAATGGATGTTTTTTTAAGAACAAACTTTAACGGCTTCTCCCAGGGCCTAGTCTGGGAAGCAAAACTGCTATGCAAAAATATCATGAAAGGGTATTTATGCTGTGAGCAGGAGAAACCTCTCCAGGGTAAGTTGCCTTTTGAAAGAAATTAATTTTTCTTATCATGGATTTAGAGTCATTTATTTCAGAAAATCTGTGTGTGTGTGTGTGTGCGTGTGTGTGTGTGTGTGTGCGTGTGTGTGTGTGTGCGTGCAATTAATTTTTCTTATCATGGATTTAGAGTCATTTATTTCAGAAAATCTGTGTGTGTGTGTGCGTGTGTGTGTGTGTGTTATGTTCAAAGTTTACATAGTGGAGACAGAGGATGACAGAAATAGGGAGAAACCTTACTTTTCCCTTGTATTTACATGGAGATCCGGAAAGGTACCAAGGTCCTTACTGAGTTGATTTGCTGAAAAGACCATCACAGTGATGTACTTCTAGAGAGAACAACGAGGACTCTGATAAATGTATAGCGTATTCACATACTATGTACGAGGGTAGTTCAAAAAGTTCATGGAAAGATTCATATTATCTTTCGTTTTTATTTTTGCATGAACTTTTTGAAGTATGCTTGTATATTCAGTTTGGGAGGAAGTTGCTTTGAGAAAACTTGTTAATCGACAGCAAAGTGGAGGATTGAAGAGATGTGCCGAGCTCTTAGGAGAAAAGCAGGGAAAGCAGACCTCACCCTTAGGAAGCTGGAAGAGGAACTGCACGGACCTTTAAACAGACCCTTGCAAAGGGCTTAACATTGTTCTGAAGTTTTCCTTGGCCTTTGTTAATACCATATTTGCCATGTAGCTGCAAGAATATTTTTCACTACATTGTAGTTCTAGATATCAAACTTCTATTTCAAAAAATGTGTGGCTTGGGGGTAAATTCAGAAACTATATAAGCAAGGGGTAAAAGTTTTCTCAGACTACTCTGGGCTGTGTGGAACTGTGGGTTCAGGTTTCAAGTAGGGGCTGTACTTCATCTGGGGAGCAGGCAACTGTGTGGACTAAGAAGTATAATTGACATAATTGAGACTCCCCTCCCAGACCACCTCCCCTAAAATGTACTGGAAGAAGATCATCCTGGAAAGGGAAGGGTATACATGTTGGCTGCTCATATAATGAAATATTAAGGTTACTTCTTGACATCAAGTAACTCCCAGACATTCTTAAATGTCAAATAATTTACCTGAACTGTACTTTCCTGTTTCCAATGTCACATTCTATAAACTGTTCTCCCCACCGAGGGGAGATCAAAAGTGGTATCTCTCCAGAAGCATATTTAATCATTGCAATTCCTAGGTTAAAATTTTTTCAGTGACTTTTTATTACCTGTGGGATAAAATCCAAACTATTTTGTAAGATAACCAAGACTTTCCAGCATCTTAACCTCCCCCTCCGCCCCATTATTTCCTTATCTTCTTCAGGAAAAGTTTGCGTTGGTCCATCTCCTTAGGATATTGTAATTACCCATAGCAGCATCTATATTTTATTGCCTTTATGTTTTTCCTCTCTGCTAGCTTGTGATCTCCATGGGAGCAGGAATTATATCTTGACTCTCTATTCTCAGTGTTTGACTCTTAGGCTAACATGGGCTAAGTAACAAGCAGTCTTTGTTGAATGAGTTGGCATGTGGTCCTGTTATCCACGTACTCCTTTTGCTAGTATTAAAACACCTCCCCCTGAGTTACAGCTGTGCACTTGCCTATTCAGGTGCAGATCATATTCTCGGTCTCCCTCTTTTATTAGGTATAGTCATACGAATATGCTCTGATTGGTGGGAGGTGAGCAGGGGTGTTGGGTGCAGTTGTAGAATGAAATTAAATTCTTAGCAATGGAAACCCTTCACTTTCTGTTTCCCTTTGCTGCAAGCTAGAGAGCAGATATGGTGCTGGTGAGTCAGATTTGACTTTTATGTGGAGTTATCACCTAGGAAAAGGTAAAACACAAAAGAAACCTAGATCCTTGGGAAACTTCATGGACTAATTCTCCCTGCTTTTCTGGGACTGCTTATCTACCTCTGGACATGAGGAAGAAATCTTTGTTACTGCAGCTTAGCCTCTAACTAGTGTAACTGGGAGTACACTGGATATGATGTTAGTGTTGCTTCTTTTATGGGATTGCTAAAGTTTATTCTATTTGCTGATTTTAATTATCTGAAAGAACCACCCTGCATCCTTCTCATCACAGCAACTTCCTCAGGATTGATCTTCAAAACAGACAAGTACTTAACTCTGGAGATAAGTAAAAAAACATTTTTTTTCCTTGAAGTTTTTCCTTCAGTACTTGCTTTTCTAATATTAAATAGAAATAAATTCCTTCAACTTGCCTCTCGGTAAGTGACTAGGACTGAATTATTCGCTAACACTCTTGTTTCATCATACGCACATTTTCTGAAATCTTTCCTTTAGGAAAATATCCTCACAAGTGACTACAGTGAAGATCTAGTATAACTAAACTCCACATCATAGGCTTGTTGAACTAATGGACATTCTCAGTTTTCCCTGTTGGCATGATGACTAAGTTTTATCATATGCTAATTATGTGATGATGGTAAGCTATTTTCTGGAACACTTGGGTAACTCTGCACCACCATTTGTGCTGCATGCTTAACAAGAGTCACTTATAGCTCTTTCCAGTCCTGTGTATGCCGATTAGGAGGCTGAATAATACACTGGTTAAAAGCATTGACCCTGGAATCAGACTGTTTGTATTGAAGTCCTGGGCTGCCATGTGCTCTTTGCATAGTTTTGGGAAAGTTACTTCTCTGTTTTATAGCATTTCCTCATTTGTTGAAAGGGGGTTGTAAACATGTTAATATAAATAAATCTCTTAGAATAGTATGTAAAGAGTATTTACTATGAAAAAATTGGCAATAAGTACAAGTCCTTAATAAATGTTAGCTAACTATAATCATATAATTTAATTAACAATTGTATAAACTAATGAATTTGATTATGCAAGAAAAGTTGTGTGTCTATGGAACTTAAATTGAATGTTTTGGAATCATTCAAAAAAGATAAATGTCCCACACCCACCTCCCAACCCCTACCCTCTCACACACACACCAAATTAAGTCTGGTCAGGGAACGTTAAAAATTTGGGGAAGAAAATTTATGATATTCCATAAACAAGTAATTATCAATCAAATGACAAGTAGTGCTTCTGTGTTGCTTTTCTCTTTTAAAATGACCTGACCCTATTCTCTTTACTAAGCCAGTTCCCATTACCTTACGCTATGGCATTTTTGGTTGTTTTTTTCTGGCATAAAAGGGAAAGTATTTCCTTTCCAAAATTTTGTTTAAAAGTCACATTTTTCCTTTTTACATTAGATAGTTTATTATTTGAAGAAGATGGTAGTTCCAGAGATTAAATAACAAAATTAACAGCAATGGAGAAGATAAACTATAAATTTATTCAGGTATATAAGTTCATTCCCCATCTCTTCCACTTAAATTATAAAATTCTAATCTATTCTTATAAGAATGACAGAAAAATATTTTCGGAAAATTCACATTTGATTTTAATTTTCTTGACAATTATAAGAATTGTCATTTGTCATATTTGTTATTTTAAATCATTTTTTTCCACAATAAAGTTATACTAATATTTGAGGAGGGATTCTTTTCCGTAAGTTTATATAAAAAATGATGTTAAAGTTAAGTATGTGAGATTTGAGATTTAAAAATAAATATTCAAAAAGTCCTTCTTCTTTATTACATCTGTGGGTAAAAATAATTGTAAAATAAACCCTCCCATTTCTTTATTTTTTTTTTTTCTTGTGACCAGTAAGGGGATTGTAACCCTTGGCTTGGTGTCGTCTGCACCATGCTCAGCCAGTGAGCGCACCAGCCATTCCTATATAGGATCTGAACCTGCAGCTGGAGCGCTTCTGCGCTCCCAGCGCCACACTCTCCCGAATGTGCCACGGAGTTGGCCCATAAATCCTCCCATTTCAAAGACAGTCTTTTTCTTCACCATTATGCTAATTCAATTCCTAACTCCATGCCTGGGACATATTAAATGCTTATTAAATATTTGTTGCATAGATGAATGAATAAATCAATTAATAAATGAGGATGTGGTCACTACTCTCAAAGATATTACCATTTAGAAAAAGAGAACTGTAAGTACAAGTGAAAAGATTACTAAATAAACAATGTAGGTCATAAATGCTACACAAATAAAACCAAAAGAAGTCCAAATATGTTCAGTCAATGTTGAAATATTTTGAAGTAAATAAAAAAGAGAGACTGTGGAACTTTCTTACATGGAGTACTGTGGAACAGAAGTTGTGAATTTGTCAAATAAATCAATATATTACAATAGAGTTTCAATACATAGAATGATACCAGGCATACTCCATAGTTAAATGGAGTATATATTTTCAATTTTTTTTACAATTTAAATTAAAATCAATCTCATGTTATCACTGAAATATTGAAAATATAGATTAAAATTAGTGTTTTGTAAATTTGTTTTCATTTTTTAAAAAATTTCACATTGGATCAGATATCTACATATTCAGATATCTAAATTATTAAAATATAGTTACTTAGAATTTGGTAGGTTACAGGGAAGGTTAGCTTTAATTTTTTTAGTGCTTTTGATTGCCTGTTTTTATTAATGTTATTTGATTATGCAAAGTCATAAGCTTTATCAATAGAATTTCCTTTTGGGGCTGGCCCTGTGGCGCACTCGGGAGAGTACGGCACTGGGAGCGCAGCTTCGCTCCTGCCACGGGTTCGGATCCTATATAGGAATGGCCGGTGCGCTCACTAGCTGAGCGTGGTGCGGGCGACACCACACCAAGGGTTATGATCCCCTTACCGGTCATGAAAAAGACAAAAAAGACAAAAAAAAAAAAAAAAAAGAATTTCCTTTTGAATCAAATTTTGCAATGGTCTTTTTGTCTTCAATTAGTTTTGGATGATTTCCAGAGGAACTTCTGGAAAAAATGATTTTAGATTCTACAGTGTTGATGCACACATCAGCAACGTTCATTTCCCAAATGTTTCAAATGATAAAGGCAACCAAAGGAGCAATTAAATTCTAATGAGGAGAGATTTGTTTGACAACTGCACTGACTATATATTCTTTTTGCTTGTCTATTTTCAGTTAGAATTAAAGTTAGAAATTCTTTAAGCATAGAATAAATGTACTTCTAGTATGCCATATTCTCCAGCTTCATTGAATAGAGCAAACTGTCTTATAATTCATAGTTTTTTGAACTTTGGTGAAAGACAATAGATTGTATACTTGTTTTCTAGTTCAACCATTAACTAATACGTAATAATACAGTTTTAAAAATATTATAGTAGCGAGCTGGCCAGTTAGTTAGTTGGTTAGAGCACAGCCTTGTAACATCAAGGTCAAATATTTGGCTCCCCATACCTGCCAGCTGCCAAAAAACAACCAAACAACAAAAAAAATAATTCTTAAAAGGTTATAGTTACAATATAGTTTGTAAAATGACAGACATTGTAATTCACAGTCTGTACAGAGTTTCCACTCTGTGATATTTATAGAGCTATAACAGCATATGTCAAAATTTACTTGGAAATCTTGTGCTTCATGACAATTTGATTAGTCCAAGGATGAGCCCACTAAGTTGCAAAAGCATTTCTTCAAATCCAGGAGTGAGTGTGCTGGGCAAAATTCATACAATTTTTGACAAAACAAAATATCAAAAACAAAACAAATCACTTATGCCAGATAATTCTGTAAAGAGAAGAGATTTTTGATGATGGGCCTTTAAAAATTACTTTAAGGTTTCAAGAGAATCTGGGATTTTTGAAAAAACTTTCCATCCAGAACTAAAGAAAGAAGATGTTATGCATGCACAGACACAACTGTAAGGATAATTTTCCTTCACTGTGCCAGGACTTACAAATCTGATACAGTAAGTTCGAAAATGGTGGCCACATAATTATACCTTTTCTTCTAAAAAATTCTCTTGTCAGAAAATTTTATTTACTTTACTCTTACACAATAAACTTCTCTATTTTAATTCAACATGTTTTCTTCCATGTTTTACGCATCAAAGATCTAGGCCAAAGGGAGGAATGTGAGGCCTAGGTGATTATTAGGAAAGGAAGCAGGAGTGAAGAGTTGTCAAGGTCACCCCCACAAGAGTCAGCCCAGGCTTCTGAATTAAAGGTATTTGAGTCCAAACAGGGTACCTCTTCCCCTAAGAAAGAGGGTAGCTAAAATCTAGAAGCAAAGGGACCACAGAATAGAAATCATGGACGCAAATGGGGACTGAGCATAGATATGAGCAGCATGTGAGCAGTGGCGACTACTTTTTGTTGACATCATAAAGACAGCTCTTTATTTTAGCCATCAAAGGCATATTGTCACTCATCAGAATAATGAGACATTATTAAAGCCAGTCAAAGAAGAAATTGACCCTCGATGCCATAGACTAACTGCATTAAAAATAGTGCAGAAAATTTTCTTAGATTCCTAGAACTTTATTGTAGTTCTCTTATTTTAGGAGATGGGAGGAGATGACAGTGCTGGTTTTGAGTATCTACACAGTCAGGAGGAGGCAGAAATTAACAGGTTTTTGTGACTGCTATTATGATGCATATTTTTTTCTGACCCATCTTTTCTTTCCCTAATTCTTCTCACAAATTTAGTGCTGTGGAAGATACAAGTTGCAAATGTAAAATGCCTGTCATGATAAATGCTCACTGTGCAGTGTCATTAGTATGACATCATTTTGGCAGTATTATAATTGCCCTCATCCTCTCCTTTTGGTTCTGGTCACTCTAATTTTGGGATGATTCTGGGAGATTTCAAAGGAATGTCCATAATTTTTATAAGCACCCATTTAGATATTAACAGTTTTCAAGTTTTTAGATGGCAGTTTAGAGTAATACATTTCTTTCTGAATCTGAACACCTCCACTGCAGCGTAAAAGTACACAGTGTAATATTCATTAGAAGAAATGGCTATAAGCAACTCTGGTCATAATAATTTCCTGTTACTATTAGTTAATGACACATAATATTTATTGTCCAGAACATTATACAAAAATCAGAAAAACTGCACTCCAAAATATTCCTTATCCTTTGCCCTCAGAACCTGATCTCCATTTAAATTTTCTCTCTTTCTCTCTAACATGATCATTTTAGAGATTTTGTTAAGGGACTGATAATTGTCCATCATTTGCAAACTAGAATATGCAGTATGAGGGGAAAACAGCAATTATAAAATAAGTAGCCATAATTACAATGGAATTCATAAAGTTTAAAAGAGAATAAATCATTTGGAATGATTTATTCCAAAATAAATAAAAATTTATCCCAAAATAAATGAATAAAAATTAATAATTAAAAAAAATCCAAAATTAATCTTTGGAATAAAAATGTGTCATTTTTAGAATTTTAATAAATTTAGCATTTTAATAAAATGTACATCTTGTAAGTGATTAAATGACAGGACAAATCCATTATATCGAAGCTTTATTTTTGATACATTTGGCTTTAGTTACCTTTTGGAACCAATTATTTGTCACTTTTATAAGGTATTTTCTACTACCAAAGGCTTCTAGTTTGTTACATTCATTTAATCTATGATTCTTGTTTAATAGATAAGAGGCATATTTGAGTTTGCAAATTAACATACTTATTTGTTGGAAAATAGGTTAATTTTTTAAAGTTTTGTAGGCAAAAGTGACAATGGGGTTTCCACTAGGGTAATTTCTACTTTCTAGCAGCAGTAGTCTCTTTGCTTGGTAATCCTTCAGATGTAAATTATTTGAATACGGGAGAAAATTAAAAAGATGAGTGAGTAGAAATTAACCACTCTTTGTATAAATTCAGCTATTTCTGCAAAGATTTTATACGTTATTATGTATGGCTGGTAAATCTTATTCTTATTAAATACATGATTATTGCAGTAAATTTGAGAAATATAGCTATTATTAAAGGCAGAATTATACTTTCATTTAACCAGAAACCACTTTTATTACTATTTTGCAACTCTCCTTTTTTTTTTAAAACTTTGTCTCTGTCTCTGTCTCTTTCTCAGTGTGCATTTACTTTCAGCATTGAAATTCTACTGAATTAAGATAGCATAGTTTTTTTTCTATAAATATAATTTTGATAATATCATATCCATCCATTACGTAAATGTACTAAAACTTATTTAAAGGTTCTTTTATTGTTGGGCTTCACACATGTTTTATATTTAATCATGAGGGGGTTTTTTTTGTTTTTTTTTTCTTTTTTGTGACCAGTAAGGGGATCGCAACCCTTGGCTTGGTGTTGCCCACACCGCGCTCAGCCAGTGAGTGCACTGGCCATCCCTATATAGGATCCGAACCCGTGGCAGGAGCACCACTGCACTCCCAGCGCCCCATCTCCCGAGTGAGCCATGGGGTCGGCCCTAATCATGAGTTTTTACATGCATCGTTACACGTCCTTTATAAGGATCTCACTTTCGTGACATCCAGGATTGAACTTAATTCAGGCTCTTGATACATGCTGTCAAATTTTTCTCTAAACTTTGTTCATTAATTTATAATTTTACCAATAAATTAAGACAGCACACATTTCTCTAAAATTTTATCAAAGCAGAATATTTTGTTTTTTTTTCTCTGTATAAATTGGTTATAAAAAAAGAAAACCTACTATTTTTTTCCAAAATTTTTGAATATTAGTGAAGATGGATTTTTTTTCATATATTCAATGTTTACTTTTTCCAGGTGTTAGCTAATACCAAGTATTTCCATTAGAGTACAACTACTTATAATTAATTATCAATTTATGTATGCTTGAGTTCCCTATTGTGACATTTGCCTATTAGCTACTGCGCTATTTTGAAAAATCTATTAATGTTAACAATTAACATTAATGCTGTCATTGTGTGTGTATTTTCTTCAAATTATTTTTTAAGAGTACAACTACTTATAATTAATTATCAATTTATGTATGCTTGAGTTCCCTATTGTGACATCTGCCTATTAGCTACTGCGCTATTTTGAAAAATCTATTAATGTTAACAATTAACATTAATGCTGTCATTGTGTGTGTATTTTCTTCAAATTATTTTTTATATTTAAATTTCTAGATTATTTTAATGAACGGAAATTAGAAAATTTTGGCAGTTATTTTATATACTTCCTTGAAGATTTTTACCTATCTCAGGCTTAAGAAGTTCCTTTTTCTTTGCAAGACTATGTGCATATACTCTTGTTTAATTTGTGCACTTATGTTTTAATTTTCACATTTCAATTTTTAATCCATCGAGACTTAAATTTTTGTACCAATTCTTTTTTTCTATATAACTAGTCAATTACTGCCAGAACTTTGTATGGATCATTTCTATTGAGTTATATTTTCACTTTTACCAAACATAGTAACTAGAGCTTTGTACAGATATTGTACACCTTAGAACATCATTACAATCTAAAGCATTTCATTGATGCATATTATACCTATTTATAGGAAGAAGCCCTGTAGAGTAAAGCTCTGGAAGATCACTCCTTTTGGTATCCGGGCTTCTTATCCATCCATTGGAAACCAAGCTGGACATATCACTGTTTCTGCTACAAGAATGCTCAACCACACTTTGATACTTAATACTTTAATATTTAATACTTTAATTCTCTTATTATGATTTTCCCTTCTTCCACATTCTCTGGTAACCTTAGTGCCAGTAGTCTTGTGTCTATTTTCTAATCTTCTCTGTCAAGCCAAATGATCACATATTTTTCAGAGTGTCTGGTATCTACCCATCTACCAAATATTTGATCCCACAACCAAGATTTGAACATATAACCAATATGTTAAGTGTACCACTCATTCTAGCTTGGGCTTCCAAAATTACTTCATTTGCAAAGGTTTCACTCCTATAGTTATTCTCTTTTTTCTGCTGTCATCTCTCTCTTTCCCTACTGGTTTATTCTCATCACGATAATAACATAACCAATTGTTTCCTATTTACAAAAAATAACAAACAAGCAAAATAATTCCTTTAGCTCAATATAATTCTTTCTATTCTATTCCAGCTATAGTTGAATCTCCACAATCCATTTTCTTAAAAAAACAAAAATAACTTCTTCAAGTATCTTTTATATTCACTATTTATACCTCCTAACTTCAAATCTCTCTTCAGCTAACTCCAGTTAGGTTTCTATTCCACAGCTCCCCCAAAACTGCTATAGTCAAGATCACCTACGATACACAGTGGTCATAGTTGTCTATCTTACTTGACTTCTGAGCAACATTAATTATAGTTGACGATTCTTGTTTAAAACACTTTCTTTTTGGCTTCCATAGTACCACTTTCTACTAGATTTTCTCCTACTCAGTGTCCTCTCTCAATTTCTTCTTATGTCTCTTTTCTATTGCTTGATGTTTAAATATGAAAATTTCCTCAGTCCTTGGCCTGTTTTCTTCTACTCCTACACTCTATTGGTTTATGATTAGTTAGTAACATGGTTTTAAGTGTGTACACAGCTTGCCTTCTCTGTAGCATGGTCCTGAAATGCTTATGTTCTACCATAAATTCTTTTCAGAAGTCTGAACGTATATACTCAATTATTGCCTTCCTTGGTTCTCCCTGGAGCTGATTAATAGTTAACTTAAACTACACAACGTTCTTGTCTGCTCCTAACCAAGTCCTCTTATTTCTCAGTCTGTACCATCTCAGTAAATGGCATTACTCTCCACCTAGTGGCACCGACTAATTCTTCTCTTCCTCTTTCCACTCATGCACAACCAGCCCATTAGAATTCCTGCTGACTCTACTTACTTATTCACATACAAAGTTCTCTTTTTAAATGTAAGGTGGATCTTGTCATTACACTGGTTAAACCTTGCATGTAATCTTGTTTTAGACATTGCTTTTTTGGGGGAGGGGGATATCATATGAATCTTTAAGTATATTGTGACAAAAAATATTCTTTGAAGCATTTTCTAATAATATATTAAGGTCCTTTTCTCTTAGTAATCAGGAAACAAACTTTTAATTTATTACAATATCTATTTTTTGGTTTCTTAGTTTCAAGAAATAGAGAACAAACCATACAAACAAACTTAATAATTTCCTTCTTAAGAACATGGGAGTGGCTCAGAAAACTTAGGCTGTTTTCACATCTCTGCTTCAAGGGTAGTTAGTACCAGAGCCAAAGAATATCTCTTGCTTTCTTGCTATACTGGGTCTCTCTCTGTCTCTCCTTGTGTTTCTTTCTGGAGATAGATAGATTCTCATCTCTACTTCATAGTGAACAGTTGCTTATCTTTTCCTTCCATCTCTGCAGAATGGCTTTTCTTGCATCCCCATGCAAAAGGCAGAAATCATTGTACAAACAATCTTGACAGCATTTTCAAGTATAAAGGCAAAACAGACACTACCTACTGTCTTTGAGTTCTGATTTCAAATCGGAAGCAGAGGAGAATCTGTTTGGCTCTCCTGAGTCAGCTGTCCAACTGTGGACTAGTCAACCATAGCAAAGTAAGTGGGATAATTGGCCTGTTGCCCACTCAGGAGGAGCAAAATCTCTGAGATGGAGACCTGGGCAGGATAGGAGAAAATAAAAGACACCTCTAATTTCTACTAAACAAAATACAACTAAAATAAATTTCCTTGTATTCATCCAAAACTATCAACAAACATATGCAAAGATGTTAAACATGAGAAAATAAAGCAATTCAAATCAAAATGATAAAAAAATAATATTTTATAATTTTCGTTTGATAAACATTTTAAGTTTAATAATATTGTGCTCATAATGGTATCCTCTTTTGAGGAAAATTTAGCAATATGTATCAAAATATAAAGATATTATTCTTTGATAAAATTTTAATTTCTAGGAATTTATTCTACAGATACACTTTTATTTGAACAAATGCTCATTTTTGCAGATATAATTAAAATATTTATGGAAGAGCAATAGATTAGAAACAAACCTAAATGTTCTCAATAATTACCTGGTCAAAAAACTTATGGTACAGCAATAAAATTGCATCCTAAACAATCAGGAAAAATAATGAGGTAAAAGTACATGAGTTAGTGAGAAATTTTCTCCAAAGTAAATTTTTAAGATAAAAAAGAAAGGAATACTCTGTAAATATTATGCTTCCTTTTCTGTAGAAAAAATTCATTTATCTGGATGAGTTCCTTGAAAGAGCTGGACAGTGGTGATAAAATGGCATCAGAAAAATTATGTGAAATCTTTACCTCTTCTCACCTGCATGAGAATATCTCATGGATTTAAAAACTTTTTCTGTCATATTCTAGTAGTCAAAAGTGCAGAACAAAATACTATCAATATTTCACACTTATTTTTCATGAAAACAACATAAAGCTCATGCCTGCAGAAGGGGACATGGTCAGTATCTTTCTCTTCATTTTTTCTCCACTTCAGCAGCTGTTTTTGTGTCATTCAGACTCAGGGGCAGAAGCTGGGAGGAATTAATGGGATAGGGATAAGACATATGTGGCTATTATGGTTGTAAACTGTTTTTCATTTTCTCTATGTATCAAAGCCTAAAT
Source organism: Galeopterus variegatus (assembly GCF_000696425.1). Lineage (NCBI taxonomy): Eukaryota > Metazoa > Chordata > Mammalia > Dermoptera > Cynocephalidae > Galeopterus > Galeopterus variegatus. Next base: position 35,799 of record NW_007735246.1, on the reverse strand, counting down.
GCAGACAGAATCTTCATCTTACAGAACTTCCTCAGGCCTTGAGAAGCTTTCCAATACTAGAATCTTCTACCTTTAGGCACCTGGCACAGGCAATGACTCCTTTGGCAGGGGCTTATAATTCTCCCCAAATAACCTTTTTAGAGCTGTCTGTCCATCCAAAAGTTCATTCTGGGAAGAGTCCCATGGCAAATAAATCAAGTCACACTTCCTTCGCACAGTCTATATTTGGGAACATGCTCTTTTTGACTTTTGGTAAGTGAAAGTGCCAACTCGTTGCCACCACCCTTAGTTCTCCAGGAAGACAGCTTGAACCAGGTCCTTGGTTTTCAACTCAGGTTTTGGATCTTCTAAACCCCAACTTCAGAGTGTCCATGTTAGTCAGTCCTCTAAGAACTTCTCTTGACCTCCCTTTACTTGTCCTGGTAAATAAAGAGTACATGGTAGAGTGGGGGGAGGACATTGTAATGACTATATAAATTAATCCTCTCTATTATACCCCCTTTCAACTCCCCCTAAAACCCATGAGATGGCTAATAAACAAACAAACAAAAAATCACAAAATATCAATGAATCAAAACGTTGGTTTTTTGAGAAGATAAACAAAATGGACAAACCGTTAGCTAGGCTAACAAAACAGGAAGATAGAAGAAACCAAGTAACAAAAATTAGAAATGAAATAGGAGACATTAAAACCTATACCACAGAAAAATGAAGAATTATTAGAGACTATTATAAACAACTACATGCCAACAAATTTGAAAACCTGGAGGAAATACATAAATTTCTGGACACTTACAAAGTACCAAGACTGAACCAAGACATAGAAAATCTGAACAGGTTGATTATAAAAAACAGCACTGAAGCAGTCATCAAGAGTCTCCCAACAAAGAAAAGCCCAGGACTGGATGGTTTTACTGCTGAATACCTTTAAAGAGGAATTAATACCAGCTCTCTTGAAACTATTCCAAAAAAATTGAAACAGACATCATTCTCCTAAATTCATCCTATGAGGTCAGCATCACTCTGATACCAAAACCAGACAAAATTACAACAAGAAAAGAAAACTATAGCCCAATATCTCTGATGAACATAGATGCAAAAATCTTCAATAAAATATTAGTAAATACAATACAGCAATATGTCAAAAAATTTTACACTGTGATCAAGTATGATTCATCCCAGGAATATAAGGAGGGTTCAACATATGCAAGTCAATAAATGTGATATACCATATCAACAAAATCGAGGACAAAAATCATATGATTATCTCAATAGATGCAGTAAAAGCATTCAACAAAATTCAACATCTCTTCATGATAAAACATTTCGGCAAAGTAGGTATAGAAGGAAAGTATCTCAACACGATAAAGGCCATATACAACAAACCCACTGCCAATATCATCCTGAATGGGGACAAGACAAGGATGCCCATTCTCACCACTCCTATTTAACATAGTATTGGAAGTACTAGCTAGAGCAGTCAGGCAAGAGAAAGAAATAAAGAGCATCCAGATTGGAAAAGATGAAACCAAACTGTCCCTGTTTGCAGATGACATGTGTAAAAAAGCCTAAAGACTGTACAAAAAACTCTTAGAGCTGATAAATGATTTCAGTGAAGTTGCAGATACAAAATCAACACACAAAAATTAGTGGGTTTTTACACTCCAACAGTGATCTAGCAGAAAAAGGAATCAAGAAAGCTAGCTCATTTAATAGTCACAAAGAAATAAAATACCTAGGAATAAAGTTAACCAAGGAGGAAAAAGATCTCTACAGTGAGAACCAGAAATCACTGTTGAAAGAAATTAAAGAGGACACAAAAAGGTGGAAAGATATTGCATGCTCTTGGTTGGGAAGAATTAACATTGTGAAAATTTCCACACTACCTAAAGCAATCTACAGATTCAAAGAAATCACCATCAAAATACCAATGACATTCTTTGTAGAAGTAGAAAAAACAATACTAACATTTGTAGGTAACAATCAAATACCCCAAATAGCCAAAGTAATCCTGAGCAAAAAATAAAATAAAATAAAATAAAGCCAGAGGCATAACACTATCTGACTTCAAATTATACTACAAAGGTATATTAACCAAAACACTATGCTACTGGCATAAAAATATACAGTTGGACCAATAGAACAGAATAGAGAACCCAGAAATCAACCCACATACTTAACATCCCACTGATCTTTGACAAAGGCATTTAAAAAAATGCATTGGGGAAAAGACCACCTCTTCAATAAATGATGCTGGGAAGAATTGGACATCCATGTGCAGAAGAATGAAAACTAGACCAGTACCTCTCGCCATATACAAAAATCAACTCAAAATGTATTAAACATTTAAATATAAGATGTGAAGCTATAAACTCCTAAAAGAAAACATAGGGGAAACACTTCAAAAAATAGGACTGGGCAAAGACTTTATGAATAAGACCCCTAAATCCCAGGTAACAAAAGGAAAAATAAACAAATGGGATTATACCAAACTAAAAGCTTCTGCACAGCAAAAGAAACAATTAACAGGGCAAAAAGACAACCTAAAGAGTGGGAGAAAATATTTTCAAACTCTGCATGTGACAAAGGATTAATATCCGGAATATACAGGGAACTCAAACAACTTAACAGTTAAAAAGAGAGAGAGAGATTTAAAAATGGGCAAAGGAGTTGAAGAAGAATTTCTCAAAGCAAGATATACAAATGTCCAAGAGACATATGAAAAATGCTCAACATCACTAAGCACCAGAGAAATGTTAATCAAAATCATATTGAGATATCATCTCACTCCAGGTAGATTAGCTGTTATCAAAAAGACAGAGAATAACAAATGCTGGAAATGATGCTGAGAAAGGGGAATGCTCCTACACTGTTGGTGGGACTGTAAATTCGTGCAGCCACTGTAGAGAATGGTATGGTGGTTTCTCAGACAACTACAGATAGAACTGTCATATGATCCAACAATTCCACTGCTGGGTATATACCCAAAGGAATGGAAATCATCATGTCAGAAGGATACCTGCACTACCATGTTTACTGCAGCTCTATTTACAATAGCCAAGGGGTGTAACCAACATAAATGTCCACTGTTGGATGACAGGATAAGTCAACCAACAATGAAAATGTGTTATAAGGAAAATGTGTTATATTTACACAATGGAATACCACTATGCCATAAAAAAGAATGAAATACTGACATTGCAGCAACATGGATAAACTTAGAGAAAATTGTGTTAAGTGAAATAGGCTAGGCACCAAAAGAAAAATACCACATGTCCTCACTTACAAGTGAGAGCTAAATAAAATCAACAAATAAATAAAAAGAGAAAGAAATATAAAACAATCACATAACAGTTTCAACTTTCAAAAGGAGAGAACAGAACTGAGATGACCAGAGGTGGGAAAGGGGAAGGGTAGTACAGGAGGAATTGGTAAAGGGCCATGAATATCGATTACTTTGTACAATGTTTAATATACTAATTATCCTGATTTGAACAATACATATTGCTCACAGGTATTGATATTTAATACTGTATGCCACAAATATGTACAATCAACTGTTTTTTCAATAAAAAAATCAATTAGTGCATTTGAATATCAATTTGTACAATCAACCACATCAACAAGCTATAGAAGAAAAATCATATGACCATATCATTTGATGCAGAAAAGGCACTTATGAAACCCTATGTCTTGATAAACATTCTAAACGGACTAGAAATAGAAGGAAACTTCTTCAAATTTATGAAGTATATCTGCAAAAAAATCCTGCAAGGAACATCATCCTTACTGGGGAGAAAATGGATATTTGCCCTTTGAGATATGAGCTAGGGATGTTCTGTCTCACCACTATTATTCAGTAGCATACTGAAAATCCTAGCAAATTCAGTAAGACAAGAACTTATAACTGGGTGCTAAGAAAGGAAGGAAAGAAGGAAGGAAAGAAGGAATAAAGAAAAGACCAAAACAATACATTGAACTTTCAGAAGGGGAAAACAAACCTAAAGATACTAGAGATGTGGGGGAGGTGGGGAGGCAGTTTGGGGAGGGGTAGTTTGTGTAAAAGGCAAAAAGAAAAATCACGATTTGTAATAATATGCTTATATTAAATATTAAATAATAAATGAAAAAATAAAAAGTTATATCACAAGTAAAGAAAAATAAGACAAGAAAAGGAATTCAAGGTATATGGATTTGTAAGGAAAAATTAAAGCTGTCTTTGCTTACAAATGGCATAATTGTCTATGTAGTAAATCTCAGAGAATCAAACATGCACACACACATACACACACAAACCCTCCTGAAAAATATGTGAGTATGACAAGGTTAATACATGAAAGTCAATATTTTCCTATATGCCAGCAATGACCAGTTGGGATTTGAAATAAAAAAATATAATAATCACCACTTGTAATAGCACACAAAAAATAAAATAATTAGGTGCAAGTATAACAAAATATGTATAGAACCTATATGTGGAAAACTATAAAACTCTAATGAAAAAATAAAAGTAGATTTAAATAAATAGACATTTTTGAATTAGGTGCAAGTATAACAAAATATGTATAGAACCTATATGTGGAAAACTATAAAACTCTAGTGAAAAAATAAAAGTAGATTTAAATAAATAGACATTTTTTGTTCATGGGTTGGAAGACTCAATATTATTGTGATACCAGTTCTTCTCAATTTGATTTATAGATTTAACACAGTACCAATCAAAATTCTGTAAGATATTTTTTAGCTATTGACAAACTGATTCTATATTTATATGGAAAGATAAAAGATCTAAAATAGCCAACACAATACTGAAGAAGAGCAATAGAGTTGAAAGGCTCACACTATGCAATTTCAAAATTTGCTATAAAGCAACAGTAATCGAGAGACTATGGTACTGACAAATAATAAACACAGAGACAAATGGAACAGAATAGAGAGCCTAGAAATAGAGCCACACAAATGCAATTATTAATCTTTGACAAGGGAGCAAAGGCTATTCAATGAAGAAAGAATTGTCTTTTCAACAAATTGTACTAGAACATTTGAACATCCACATAAAAAAGACACAGATCTAATAAGTTTTACATAAATTAATTCTAAATGTATCATGGATTTAACATAAAACTTAAAACTCTAACTTGACAAACACAGCCATACCTTCGTTAGCCAGAGGGTCAAACCTGTGCACAGTGAAACTCCCTGCCAAAATGAGTAAACATCTAAAAAAAGATACCAGAAATGCAAAAAACCAAGAAAGTACACCACCAAAAGTTAATAAAGCTCAAACTCTAGATCCTATAGAACAAGAAGCCCTTGAAATGAATGACAAGGAATTCCGAGTGATAATCTTAAAGAAACTGAATGAGATACAAGAAAACTCAGCTAGACAGCATGAAGAAATAAAGAAAAATATACAAAACCTGAGAGAGGAAGTGTACAAGGAAATCAATGTCCTAAAAAAAAATGTAGCAGAACTTACAGAACTGAAGAAGTTATTCAGTGAAATAAAAAACACAATGGAGAGTTTAACCAGCAGGCTAACGGAAGTTGAAGAGAGAACCTCTGTACTTGAAGATGGGCTGTTTGGAATAACACAAGCAGAAAAGAAAAAAGAAAAAAGTATCAAAGATATTGAAGGAAACCTGAGAGAGATATTAGACAACCTTAAACGCTCAAATATCCGAGTCATAGGTATTCCAGAAGGGGAGGAAAAAGGAGATTTTACTGAAAATATATTCAACAAAATAGT
>NW_007735246.1:28596-29269 GCF_000696425.1 Galeopterus variegatus | reverse complement strand
AACTACACTGAGATACCATCTCACCCCAGTGATGATGGCTAAAATCCAAACTACTTTGAACGATAAATGTTGGCGAGGTTGCGGAGAAAAAGGAACTCTCATATATTGTTGGTGGGACTGCAAAATGGTGCAGCCTCTATGGAAAATGGTATGGAGATTCCTCAAACAGTTGCAGATAGATCTACCGTATGACCCAGCTATCCTACTGCTGGGAATATATCCAAAGGAATGGAAATCATCAAGTCGAAGGTATACCTGTACCCCAATGTTCATTGCAGCACTCTTTACAATAGCCAAGAGTTGGAATCAGCCCAAATGTCCATCATCGGATGAGTGGATATGGAAAATGTGGTATATCTACACAATGGAATACTACTCAGCTATAAAAACGAATGAAATACTGCCATTTGCAACAACATGGATGGACCTTGAGAGAATAATATTGAGTGAAACGAGTCAGGCAGAGAAAAAGAAATACCACATGTTCTCACTCATTGGTGGGAGCTAGAAAATAAACAAATTAATTCACCCACATACACACACACAAAAAAAAAAACGGAGGGTGGGAGCTAAAAAATAAACAAATTAATTCACCCACATACACACACACAAAAAAAAAAAAACGGAGGGTGGGAGCTAAAAAATAAACAAATTAATTCACCCACATACACAC
>NW_007735246.1:18890-28586 GCF_000696425.1 Galeopterus variegatus | reverse complement strand
AATTAGTGGGGGAAAAAAAAAAAAAAAAAAAAATAAAAACCCAAAAAAAAAAAAAAAAAAAAATAAAACAACCCAAAACAAAAAAAAAAAAAAGGGGCGGGGGGGGGGGGGGAGAGAGGGAGGAGGGTGGGAGGTGTCAGTGATGGGCCATAATAATCATATACATTGTATATTGACAAAATAAAAATTTAATTAAAAAAAAAAAGAAAACATAGGACAAAATCTAGATGATCTGGAGTTTGGCAATAAGTGTTTTGATATAGCATAATGCTAATAATCATATACATTGTATATTGACAAAATAAAAATTTAATTAAAAAAAAAAAAGAAAACATAGGACAAAATCTAGATGATCTGGAGTTTGGCAATAAGTGTTTTGATATAGCATAATGCATGAAAAAATTTTGAAAAGTACAAATCAAGAATATTTTGACAACTCTCACAAGCCTTGCTTTAATATCTTTATATTTCATGTGACATATTAGGTTACTTTTCCAGTTCTTTTTCTTTAGATATGCATCTACAATTTCCTTCAATTTTTAATCTGGAATGTGGCAGTGGCTCTTATGTACATTTCTGTATTAGTTATCTCAGGCAACTGTAATTTAATTTTTCACAGTCAGGAGGCTGGGAAATGCAAGATCAAAGTGCTAGCCTATTCAAGTTTTGATGAGAGCCCTCTGCCTGGATTGCAGAGGTCCACCTTCTTTCAGTGTCCTCATGGGCTGGAAAGAGAACTTGTCTGTCTCCTCCTCTAATTTTAAGGACACTAATTGTATTGGATCAGGGCTCAACCCTGATGACTTCATAACCTTGTGAAAGCCCTGTCTTCAAATACGTCACATTGGGGGTTAGGGCTTCAACATATGAATTTTGCTGGTCACATTCAGTCCATAGCAATTTTCATTTGATTTTTGTACAATATTTATTTGCACTTTTAAAATAGTTCTTAGCTTAGCAAAAAGCACACTGAAACCACGCACACAGAAATTCTGGCTGTGGCTCAAAGGACATTAGCATTCTGATTAAGCACAGGAGTTCAGGTATCTTTGGGAGCATATTTGTTGTAAGCCATATTATTTGTACATCATGGTACATGTTCTTGGGGACAATTCCCCATGAAGAAACCCAAACCTAGCTTATGATGAGAACTTCTTAGGTTCATTGCTAATGCAGTTTGAACCAACTGAAGAAATAAAATAAATGAACTCTAAATTTAGAAAGAAAAAAAATGAAATCATAACATATTTTCACTACAATTCCCCGTCTTTTCTCAGAATTTCATATACTTGCATTAGATTTATTTGCATTCTCCATGGCAGATAATAGTCATGTGCTTTATTTATCAGCACAAAAGAATAGGCTGTTCCAACACACACACCAAATAAAATGGGATATTCAGACAACTATTTAGATGATTTAGAATCCCAAAAAGTTTTTCTAATGAATTTGGTTAGCATATCTTTTCTATGCTACTTTACAAATATATAAACAATAGACTTCTAGCTAAAATGGCCATTTTAATGCAAGAACCTGGCTGTCTACTTTTCATAATTTAAATAATTAAGTAGATGTAAATAAATCTGAATTAATTCTGGGAGCTTTTACTGCATTACTGAATTTAGGGAAACACTGTATACCACCTAGAAGTAAGATATGTACTTTCATCTTCCCAAGTCAATTTAAGGCTAATTAATAGCATATAACATATATTTATTAAATCTCCTTGCCTCCCCTCTCCAAATGTCCTGCCCCCTTAAATTCATTCAAATGATCTCACTCTGTAACTCTCGCTCTGACCTCCTACCAAAACACTTATGCTTACCCAGCTTCTGTGTCTTTTTGGTCTATATTTTCCAATCTATACTCTCCCTCAGGAATGTGTTAACCATACTCCTTCTGTTATGTGCATTCATTTCTTTGGTATCTTTGATATCATGTGGGCATTAGAGAGGAGCTGGGATCCCTCTGATGCCAGTGAGCCTTTTGGGCATGGAGGGACTGGGAAAGTGTGATGAATGGCTCTCTGTCCCTGCAGTTGGGAAGGGAAAGGGAGACTTGAGCATTAAGTATGTTGACCCCCAGCAGTGTCTGAGTTTGCAGGTTTATTCACATCACGCATGAGGTCAAACATGCTCTGACTTCTACTGCTTGACGATTTTCCAGTATTCAAGAAACATTACAGCCTGTCTGACAGCTAAGGGAACACAAAACATTAGCATTTTTGGAGTGGTTTATTAAATCACAAGCTAAGGTGCATACTGATTTGAATTAGGAACATTTCCACCATAGTAGTCTACATTTAAGTACAAAGTCTGTGTTCTTTCTCTATGTGACAACTTGCTGAAATCTTCAAATTCTAACCAACCTTACTCCTTGAAAGTATAAATAGTTCTTTCTGAAAATATCTAGGTCACCTGATGGCACAACTACAGACAAACATAAAAGGAAGTACAAAATAATAAACGGGACATATGAGACTAACACATAGAGATTCTGCTGCTTTTTGCTCTCTAGTTACTGAAAGCAAACTCTTGTGTTTGCTTTTGCTTGACCCAGACTGTGTTCAGAAACTACTCCCCTGTTATGTTTCTAACAACAAACATTTTTTGAAATTTATGTCACAAATGCTTCTTATTGTTTTAAAACAATACATTTTAAACTGAAAGTTATTTTAATCGATCAAGTCTGAATAGCACTAAATACTTCTGTCTTAGCATTATGTGTAATAAATTAAAAGACAAATGGCTCATGTGGTATTTATCTACACCCTTATAATTAATTCGAGCAGTCTTATAAGAAAATGGTGTTTCCTTCTTGAAAATCTTCTACTGCAAATTCGTGGATTGGCAAAATATTCCATAGCAATGTTTCAAATGCTGGACACACCACGATCCTTAATATGTTCTCCCAGCTGATATACTTACAGAACTTCTAGTTTTTTTGGTGGAAAGAGTTAATCTTTGTAAGGAAAAATAGGTAACTTTTCAAGATATTTCTTGATTCTTAGTAAATAATTAAGACAGCAGTCAGACAAGTGTGGTAGAAGTTAATAAAACAATAGTAACATAAGAATGGAACCAGCTAATTCTAATCCTTTAAACCCTATGATTCTAGGTATTATTCATAGAAATTAACCATTTTGCAGAAGATAAAATGACAACATTTTGTTATTACTTTAAAGTTTTCACTGAATATATATATCTGATAGAGATAGATAAGTAATAGATTTCAATCTGATAATCCAAAGCCTAAATCCTATGTTGCAGAATTCTCCATGTTGTTAATGTCTTCTTTAGCAGGTTAACTGTCCTCTAACTCTCCCCAACCAGTGCAGATTTCTTGTCCTCACTTCTTGAACATTTATGTGTATGTAGCTGTGGATTTTATATGGTCTAAAAAATGTTCACCTGTTTTAGGCACTCTGAGTCCAGTTCCTCTTAAGGACAAAGGTATCCCTTCACTACAAAGTCATATTTATATACTTATACACACATACACACACACACAAGTATATAGAAAATTTATCGAGAAAAGAGTATTTTAAGAGGTATTCAGATAGATTGAAAGAACAAAACTATGTGTAGAAAGTATCAATATTATGTAGGATCTGACCCCATTTGTGTAACCCTTTGGTTTTTATAGAAGAAATTCTGCAAAATAATTTTCTCGTTTTATTTTTTATAACAATGTCTGTCCTTTTCATTCTTGCAACTTAAAAATTCTATCCCCATACCAACCAGCCACCCAAAAATAAATACATAAAAATTCTGGATTGTTCTACAGTCACATCATATTTAAAATAAAACACATTGTTTTCATTGAAACAGGGTTTCTCAACCTTGTCACTGTTGACATTTTCGGCTAGAAAATTCTTCATTCTAGGAAGATTTCCTGTGCATTGTAGAATGTATAGCAGCATCCCTGTCTCAAATGTCTCCAGACATTGATGATTGTCCCCTGGGGGGCAAAGCCACCCCAGTTGAGAACCACTAATTTAAGAGAAAAGGGCTACAAAAATTCCATTATTTCTCACTATTAATATGTGACATTATTAATAATAATGTCCATCTTTGGGTGGTCCACTGTGGTTATGAATACATATAAGAGGCAGTGTCCCAATAGAAATCAATGCAACTCATTTGTTTCCATTTAATAGACATTTCTCAGTTTTAGTGAATTTTGTAGAAGTTAATGCAAAATCTGAAGCTCAATGAAATAATCTTCTTCACTTTTAAATTAAAATTGTGAGAGCATCTGAGTTGCTCTTCCTGTGTTTATGCCTTTCTCTCTTTTTGCTTCATATGTTAAGTTAGGAGGAGATAATTTGATTATCGTCTCTGCACAGTTCACTGATGACATCTGTTGCTTTGCCCTCAGCACCTCATAGAAATTTCAAGGCAAATTAATGGCCAGATGGTTTTACCTGTATAAAAAACTCTTCTGGATATACAGACTATTTTAGTATAGCACCTTATGTCCTAAAGGGAAAGCCAAGAGTAATTTAATGCCATTAGGCAGAGTAAAATTTTGAAAATATGTTCTATCTATTTTAAAAAATTCTCTTCCCTCTAGTTTTGCATGTTCTCTCACTTCTCTATAATGTATCATTCCTTTGTGATGCCATCCTCTAGTTAGTATTGACTGCTGTGAATATTGTATTTTTTTCCTCATTGAATTTTTGTAAAATATCATTCTAGGTACTTTCCAAGCCAATTTGGCTTTACATAAAGAAGAAAGGTACATCCATATTTAAGAAGCAACCACACACACTATATTTGCTAAATCTAAAAATCTAAGATTATTGCTATACAAGTAAATATTTTTGTTGCAGTAATGCTTTAAATATTTTTAATATTTCTAATAACATATGTTCATTGCATGAAAATGATTAAATACAGTAAACTCAATAAAGAAGATAAAAATCATCCATAAGTAGATCTAGGGATAATAACTATTAACTCCAAATATAATAATTTCTGAGTCCTGGCCTCACTACAAAAATAAAATGCACACACACACACATATACTTATTTAATACTTAAAGGCAATGTATATAGACTGTACTATTGAATCAAAGAAATAATGTATGTTTTATTCTATGTCTGTAATCTTAGTTTTACTTTGAGAGAAATATTTATTAAAAGTACTTCATATTCCCCTTGGAAATAGTAGGACAAATCTCTAATTCTACTATAGAATTTTCTGATCATTATAAAAATACCATATTCCAGTATGATGTTAGGGAAAAAGTCCCAAAAGTACACCCAATCATCATTAAAAAATGCTTAAGTAGCAAGTGTTGAATTTTCTGATCATTATAAAAATACCATATTCCAGTATGATGTTAGGGAAAAAGTCCCAAAACTACACCCAATCATCATTAAAAAATGCTTAAGTAGCAAGTGTTGTACTTCCAAAGAAGCAAGCAGTGAATCTTATTCAGTGTCCGCCTGCCACCTATGAATCTCTAGACCTGATCCTGTAAACTGGACAAATTGTATTAAAAATAAAAAATTAATAGTGCTATGTTCTTCACACAGCAACATTTGATCACTTATTATTTTGGTCTGTTTTGGTAGGTTTGATAATTAAAAATGACAACATACAGGCAAATTTGCTGAATGAATATTTGTAATCCTTATGAAAAATTTACTTGGAAAACCAGTGGCTGCTTGGGTTGTTAATCAGGAGCATTGTGGACAAAAGCTTTTCTTTTTCTGTCACAATCAGAATGACTTATGACTTTCTGCATAGCGTAGGCTCAAGGAGAAGGTATGTGCCTCATCAGTGTGACTGAGTTATGGCAGGAACCATTTAGAAAAGCAATGCTGCTGCAGATACAGGAGCTGCTTAAGTGATCTATGTGCAGAATCTTTATATCTCCAATGACTTCTGACCTGTGGCACCAGTTACAGTTCATACTATTGTGTGATTTCATGCTCAGACAAGTTATTTATTTTACTATTATGCAAGCCGATAGGTTTTGCTTTTTAAAAAAAAAAATGAAGTGCATTTTTTAAATCTATCACTTGCTGTGGTTTGAGTTACCAAGCATTGTTTGTCTTACCAAATGTTCAGTACTATTACAGTTATATATTAAAATGATTTACTTAAACATATTGCAGTTAAAATCTATAAAATGGCACTGCAGCTTTTTGATACTTAATTCAATTTTAATAGTGTGATGGGAGTACATTATTTATGCAATAGAACTATTTACTCAGGCCATTAAAGTGCAATGAGAAAATTGCTACTTCTAATAAAATTTATGACAATGTGGTGTCTTGAAATGGTTGATAAACCTCAAAAAGAGCTATTTCCTGCTGGATAGACAACTATCATATATTTGTAAATTTTTTTCAAAAGTCAATTCACATTTTATTACAATTATACAATCTTTGTAAAATTATATTTGCATGTGATGAGATGAACCACAGTAGTTGTTTGGTCCTAAAGTAATTGTTATTTATCAACACTGTAACTAGAAAATAGCCTTTGATAGTTATTGCTATTAGATCAGAATAGTTTTATATCACCCTTGATTTTTAGTTTCTTTTTTCTTGTAAGTATATTGCTATGGGTCAAATGTGTCGACCAAAAGTTCATGTATTGGAAACTTGATCCAAGTGTTAGGAGGATGGGAACTGCAATTATGATATTTGAAAGATGGGGCCTTTAGGAGGTGATTGGATGGTAAGGACTGTGCCCTTGTAAATAGATTGATCCATTCATGGAATAATGAGTTGATGATTTAATGGGTGGTCGTGGGTGTGGTTCTGATGGCTTTATAAGGAAGGTAAGTGAGAAAGTTAACTCTCTTACTCAGGCTCTTCTTGCCATGTGATTGCCTGCATCACCATGGGTCCCTGTAGAGAGTTTCCACCCAGAAGAAGGCCTTCACCAGCTGCACAGCCAGGCCCATGGACTTCCCAGACTCCAAAACTGTAAAAACTAAATTTTGTTTCTTTATAAACTACTCAGTTTCAGGTATTCTGTTATAAGCAACAGAAATGGACTAATACATATAATTCACATATCAAAGTAATATGTATACACAATTTGGACAATTTAAAAAATATGAATGAGCAAAGGTAAAGCATGTTAATATTTTGAAATCTTTTCTTCCTGTCTTTGTGTTATAAAACAAGAGTCCCATCACTTTATTTTGTGAAAGGCAGCATAGAATAAACGTTAGATGCATGGATTCTGGAACCAAGTTGTCCAGATTAGAATCACAGTTTTGTGGTATTGGGTTGGTTACTGGTTACTGTTACTTAACTTCTGATTTTCAGATTCCTTGTGTGTAAAATGGGAATAATTACACTACCTAATTCATAGGGTTGTGTTACAAGAGAAGAAATTATTATTGAATAACAAGATTGAAAAATAGGAAAAAGGAATAGAAAATGCAAAAAGAATATGTGATGCATATAGACATACTGGAAAAAGGACTAGCACACATAAAATTGGGACTAAAGTAGTATATTGGTTAGGACATTTATAAAACTAATAAAACATAAGAAGAAGACTCCATGAACCTCAGATGGATCTTTAACTGCAAAATCCAATAATTTAAAGGCTCAACACATAGGCTTATATTAATTCATATGAAGTTCATGGAGCCTCTTGAAACTTTTTTTATGGGCATGCTTGGTATTTTTTATAGAATTCCTGACATTGTATGTGAACATGGTAGAGGCCCTGGACGATATTACCTTCTTCACTGATTTAAAAGAATTTGATTTTCTTCTGGCAGAGGGAGAGATTACATGCAGATGGCTTTGACCCAGCTGAGAGTGGATTTCAGGCTTCCTTAGGGTTGGTTTATTCCTTGTTTGTTCTTACTCCTGAGAATAATTTCCATCTAGGGCATAGCTCTTCTGAAGTTTCAGTTGGAACCTTGTGTTTCTAATAAAGTCTCTCTGCCTTTTGAGCTGTGGACCAACTTCCATCACCCCAGTTCCATGAAACTGTCAAATCTCTGCTTAGACTTCTAGCCTCCAAGGGATGCTTTCTGCTTATTTTATTTCATGTATGTTTTTTTCTGTTTTCATAGTTTGCTCATTGCATTAGAGGCTTAGGATTTGGCAAATACTTAGAGGAGAAACTGAGTAGATACTTTCAGGTTCACAACTATGATTCTCCCCTTAGGTCCCTGCCATTTTGACATTCTTACTCTACAGCCCAGTGAGACTCCCACAATTACCTGGACAGCTAGACATTTGTCTTCTTTTCACAGCACAGGAAATTTACAGATATCCTGGAGGAAATATGGGCCACACCTCAATGTCTTTCTCTTCTCTGGTGGATCTTTGTTCCTCAAATCCTGAAGTTTATTGTTTTTAATTTATGCTTTAGATTTGTATTCATTGGAAGTTGGATGTGTTAGTCTGATACAGGCTTCTCTGTTCAGTCCAAAGAATGTGTGATTTTAATAACCAGAATACATTTTGTGTCCGTATACTGGAACCAACAAGGTAGAGGCTGTGAAAACTGCTCAGTCTCTGTAAAGGCTGTTCTTCCCAATACACTTCAACTGTAGCCTTTGAGTAAAATATTTAAGGCAGATATTCTTCGTATGTAGAATAAGAGATAGCCAGATTGTCTAACCAAGACAATTTGTACACTGAAAAGGCAGGAAATCCTTGGTACTACACTCTATCAAAAATTTATAATTACAAGAGACCCGTGAGTGCTGTGTGTTGCCCATTATTCTCCATTATTAATTCATCTTAAGTTTATTTTTGTTCTCCTACATTATTGTTTAAATGTATCCAGAGTAGGTAACTTGCAATTTAGTTTGTATGTCATCAAACCACAAGGAATCATATGCAGATTAGAAGAATTAAATATCATGCTGAGATATTTTGACCCAGATGCCAACTAGGTAAGGCTTTGTGGCTGTTTCCTATGAGGAGATGAGAAGCATGCCTTACGCATGGGAAGGCATAAGGCATGTGTAAATGTTGTATATGTACATAGAAAATGTGAACTGCAGGAGAGATCATTTGTTACCTGCATGATAAGTAGCTTACTTTGTTCCTTATTAGTCAAACTCCAATTTTGTTGTAACCACCAAAAACCTCTAAAAATTTATATTTCTCAATCTTCTGTGTAGGTGGAAATAGCCGTGTGACTTAGTTCTACCAAATGATGTATAAGCAAAAGTCACTGAGTAGAGTTTCCAGGAAAGAATCCTAGAAGAGGGGAAGTATCAGATAGTACAATATTTTTTTTTCCTATTGCTCCTCCTCTTTCTTCTTGCTTCAGATACTAATATGGGACTGGAGATGTGGCTTCCTTGATTATCTTCACACTTTGAAGGTAAAAATAAGATGATTGTAGAGGATTGAATTATGTCTGCCCCAAACTCACTGAAGCTTGACTTGTGTCCCCCAGGATTTATGTATTAGATATTTGGCCCCTACTGTCACTATTAGGAGGGAGGGAAATCCTGTTATAGTAATCGAAAGGTGGAGCCTTGAAGAGGTGACGGGATTGTAGGACTGTGCAGTAGTGAATGGATTAAAGGTGGTGGTCATGGGCATGGTTCAGAAGGCTTTAAAAAGAAGCACCATTTTCACATTGTGATACCCTGCCATCACTGTCACCACCACAAAGACCTTCACCAGCTGTGTTCCCTGGACTTTGGACTTCCCAGCCTCAGAAACCATAAGCAATAAATTTCACTTT
>NW_007735246.1:17568-18360 GCF_000696425.1 Galeopterus variegatus | reverse complement strand
CAATAAATTTCACTTTCTTACAAATTACTTGGTTCTGTGTATTTTGTTATAAGCAACAGAAATGGACTAATACAGTGATCTTAGTCCTGATAGCCATTACCAGTTCATATACATGTCAGCACCTGCCTACCTTCTGACATTTTATAATAAGGAAAAATAAAGCCCTGAGTTATTTAAAGCTCCATACAATGATCTTATTTCCTTACAGGTAAACTACACAGCATCATATCTGCACATTATAAAGTATAAAGCACCATGCCATAGTCTCTTTTCCTCATAGCACCATAAATTTACATTTTATGGAACTGAATGTCAACAAAATATATGATTATTTCATTTATACTCCAGTATTAATAAAAATACTCATAATAGCCTAGCTATAAGTATTTTTGGGATTGGACACATAGTCCTATATTTTTTTCTAAGATATGTCTCCAGTTGATTAAATAATAGAGCAATTAGAACAAAGGTGGGCAATAGGGCAAAGCCAAGAAATTATTTAAAATTATACATGTCTTTGCAAGTTGTGTTCCAAATAGATGGATGTATAGCTGAACTTCTAAGCAATGCTAAGCAATTAACATTAACATGGCCCACAATTTAGTTGTTTGGTGTTTGGCTCCAATGATATTTATAGGACCACAAGAAACAGACAATTTTACAGACATTAAGACTTATTCAGTCTTATCTCTACATCCTTAGGTAGGTGCATCTGAACCTCAGGTTAGTACTGTTTTCACTACTTTTCCTCTAGGGTCCAATCTTGTGGGCTCATCACATAATTATTGTATA
>NW_007735246.1:15749-17514 GCF_000696425.1 Galeopterus variegatus | reverse complement strand
TGTTTTCACTACTTTTCCTCTAGGGTCCAATCTTGTGGGCTCATCACATAATTATTGTATATAATGTCTGTGCAAGCATCCAGATTCTTGGGGATGTAAGAGGGGAAGAAAGAAGAGGAAGAGCAGAAGAGGAGGTAGAGGCAAAAAAATGAATAAAAGAATGAAGAAGAAGAAAGATAAGGAGAAGAAGAATGGTACTAGTTGTTCTGTATTGACATTTTACTGGATACTAGGATAAGGTCACTGCCTGCATAAAATTATTTAATATTCTCAACAACCGTATGCAGTAGGTACTAATTATGATAACCATTTTAAAATGAGAAAGAACCATTTAAGAGATTCACCCAAGGTCAGACAGTCAGTGCATAATACAAAAAGAGCATAACTCAAGGTGCCTATCTCAGGAACCAATGCATCTAGTAAAACATAGACTGTATTCTCTCAAGCCTTTCCATATTACCTAAAGCCCAGAGGTGGGAGAGGGTCATACTGTGAGAGACATGTGGCAATGACTTTCCTCCCCCACAATTCTTCCATTCATTCTCCTGCTGACATTCTAGGAATTAATACATACTCTCTGGGAACCTCTACTACTGTCTGATGTTTTAATGAGAGATTTTTTTTTTGTTAAAAGTATATGGAAATTGAGAAAAACACATGCCTTAATTGTGAATACTTTCTGTTTCTAAATAGGTGTCATCAAGTCACAAATTTTGCATGTAGTACTTTCCATGAGGAGATCTGATGCTTCTTCAAATGTCTACTCCATAGGTAGAAGGGATTCTCAGACTCACAAAGGAAGACAACCCGATTTTTATCACTCTATGCCATGTGGAAATCACACCCTTCATTATGCTATCAGTTTCACACCCTGCTCAGTCCTACCACTTGCAGTTTGCAGTTGTATTAAAAACACATACAGATATATGCCCAAAGATCCAGGGTAGTGTTCTGAGGCTTCATGTTGCTCTATTACCATTCACTTCTACTTTCCCTTCTCCATTGGTAAATGACCATGTGCTTCTGGACTGTGTGAAGGCTGAGGTCACTGTTGGCCCAACAATGACTCCCACAGTTGCACCTGCAAAATAAGCTACACCTGCAAGGGTAGATGTAGTAAAGAGAAGAGTAAAAGCTCTCTGTATTTTTGTTTCTGCCTGAAAACCAAGCAGTTATATAGATGATCATTGGATAAACGGTGATTTACAGCTTTGGCAGCTCTCTGTCAGATCAAGGGAGAAAAACTTTCTCTGCTCCTCAATTCCAGGCCTTGGTATTAAGAGATTCCTTCAAGACTTTTTGATATGTAAAAATGACATTAGCAGATCCAGTGCACTTCTTACCTTTGTTTGATACTAACCTATAGAGGAATTTTATATCCCCAATATGCTAACTAGAGCCATCTTTTCTAGCAGACTTGGCACAGGTCTGACACTTTATAGTCAGCAAGGTGCTTGTGTCCATCTATCAACCATCTGTTGAGCTGAACAACATCTGAACACATATACACACATTCTGGAATAGGTTACCAGTTAAGAGATGCTATCTTCTTTTCCACACTCAGAAGACTCGATTGTGAAATTCTAGCAAGTGCATCTTCTATATGTAGCATAGATTCTGTTCTTTCCACAAATATTTACTGCTGTGAGAGTCATGGCTACCTCACACATCTGTGGTGTAAAAACACCCACAGTCAAAGGTATATATGACTGATCAAATGATTTACATGCATCCGTTAGAGGCAAAGTGAAACCTTTCCCAGTGT
>NW_007735246.1:0-15301 GCF_000696425.1 Galeopterus variegatus | reverse complement strand
TATGACTGATCAAATGATTTACATGCATCCGTTAGAGGCAAAGTGAAACCTTTCCCAGTGTAGTAAGATAGTATTTGACATACATAGTATATGCTTTGATGCTGGTAGAGAGACATTTGGTCTTGGTGATGTTTTCACACAATGCCAAGCAAGGCCATATGTCCAGCAAGGCAGCTTGCCTGACATTATGACTTGAACTTACCAGAATTTTTTACAATGATTTTTAGAAGTGAGTGGAAGGGTCTGAAAGCCTATAATTTTTCTATATACATTTTTCTAAACAGACATAACAACTCAAGTATGTCAAGAGAATCAAGGCCTTACAATAAGTGTCATCATTGGTTAACATTGCAGACTTGCTGACAAAAAAAAAAAAAAGAAAAGGAAAAAAAAAAGAAAGCAATGTAACCCTGACTCTCCTTTACTAAGAATATATTGGCCAGCAAAATGGAAGGTTCAGACCTGCTGAAGCAGATCAAGCTTTGGGCCCCAATCCTTTATCCCTCCTTGTATCTGCACGTTGCCTTGTGACTTTGCAAATCCTAAACACTAGGTGTACTTCTTTGCCTCTTGATTCTGAGCTTGGGTATGTAGTTTGGTTTGGCAATGGGATGTTACCTGATGTGACTAAAGCACACAACTGAAATGCACTTGTGTGGTTGAGCTTGCCATTTTGTGTTTCTGGCTACCATGAGAACAACTCACTCCAGGAAGCCAACTGGTTTCAGAAGAAAGAGAGACATGCAGAATAGATGCAACCATACATGTGGCTAGCAGCTAAGCCTAGTTAAGCCATGTAGATATCAGCAAAGACACCCCAGCTGACTTGTGGACACATGAATAGGAACAAATGATTGTAATTTTAAGTCACTGAGTTTTGGGGTTATACAGTATACAGCTTTACTATGGCCATAACTGACCATTACAGAAGTTGCTACCAGGAAATGAGACACCACTGCAACAAAAACCTAAAAACTGATTTTGATCAAGCCTGTGGGCTGCAATAAAACTGCTACAAATGACCAGAAAAACAGTGAGAAAAATATTATGAGACGCTAGAAAAATTGTGACCCTTGGTATGTTGTATTGACATATTCAATAAAATTATTGCCTCAATTAGAAGGTTATATACCTGATGAACTACAAGAAAGTGATGAAATATGAAAAGAGCCAGTTCACAAGCAGTGTTTAGAAATAGTAGAGACAGTTCAGAACTGCAGAGTTGCTAAATGAAACTGTTTTTCACCAAATTAAAGTCACGGCCATTAAGATACAGCCTCAAGGTAAAGGCCTAATTCAGGGTGTTACCATTATAAACCATCTCAGGATAAAGATGTTGAGAGTGTTGTCCTAAAACTTTTTGTTAAAATTTCTAAAATATTTAACAGGCTTTGTAGATCATGCCTCTAAAATAACTAACATGTCAATCAGAAGGAGAAAGGTTGTCCAGTGAGGCAGCTTGCCTGACACTATAACCTGAACATACCAGAATATTTTCACAATGCTTTGTAGGAGAGAGTGGAAGGGTCTAAAAGCCTATGACATGATTTTTCTATATACATTTTTCTAAATAGACTTAGCAACAACCCAAGTATATCAAAAGAGAAAAGTAGTGTTAGAATGATTAAAGTAGTATTTTTATCAAAATGTGATATATCCAAAATACATACAATTGAATCTAAACAGAGAGAGATTTGTAGAAAGAATTCTGGACATTGATTTTGGCAAATAGAACATCTGAAAAATACATAGAAAACCCATAACCTTGTAAAATAGAATTGTGTTAACAAAAATCACTGCTACCCTGGACTTGAAGAGGTTGAGAGTTCTATTAAAGATTTCTTAGTCTCCAAATTCCTACAAACAGTTAACAGGTTGCCAAAAATAGATGTATTCTTCAATCTCCTTTTTATGATTAGCCAAGGAGGATAATGAAAAAGAAATGAACTCCTGAAGGGCAGAGCTGAGAACAAACTTACAAACTTTCTCTCAGATCTTAAGTCAAGGAGTATTTCCTACTCCCAGGTAATGCCAAGTGGGATTTCAGAATTGTTATGGAACAGTGACTGCTAAATACCTCCCATTCTCTCCCTTCTAGATGAAGGGATTTATTGTGGTTATGCTGTACCTGTTCCATCATTATATGATAGATTATTTGACTTTTTATTTCACAAGTCCTCAGATCAAGAGGCACTGCATCTAGAGCTCGTCCAGATCATGAGATTCTGGACATTGTGCCTGACGTCATGATTGAGTAAAACTTACCCAAGTTTTCTTATGAGGAAAAGAGAAACAATTGGATGCTTTTAGGAAGACATGATCATAAGCTCTAAATATGTAGCTAGTAATTGAATCATAGCCTAGTGCTTAAGAGTGTATTAAGTATGTATCTCAAGTATATTCATAACCAATAAAAATAATAATAAAAAAAGCTTTTTAAAAAGAGTATATTAAGTAGCTAAACCAAGATTTTAACCATTTATTAACTCTTGGTCATACTTTATATTTCAAATTGTAGTAAAAATATGCAAATAATCTTTTTATAATGAGTATATATGTAGAGCCTCAAAACAGGATTGGCACACTAGTGATTCATTATATTATGGTCCATGTTATTCTCAACCAAATTATGAGTTTAAATTCATTTTATACCTATTTTGGGCATATTAAAAGAACTACATTTTCACTGATTTGATAAATAGTCTGATGACACACAGGTTTTAAAAGCTGATGAAATCTTCCATCTATAATTTTGTTATGTATAATTCTACCATTAACACAGAAATTAGGCTGTTAGAATATCCTATTTATAATGACATAATTATTTACTTGTATAGCTTTCTAGTGGTATCTGATAATTTCAGCAGTAAATTTTGGATGTTAAACTTCTTTATTACTAATTAGAAGAAAAACATATTATAAATTGTTATATTTAATAAGATAATTTTAGTCCAGATTTTCCTCTTTGAAATGTTTCTTGAAAATATTCATTTTTAAAAGAATTTTCCATTTGCTAAGCACATGCAGTAGTTTGAAAATGATCATTTTAGCGTTCTATTTTTAATTTTTGGAAACATTCTTTTGTACAACAAATGCTGTAACAGCAGTTGCAATGTCCTATTAATCACTCTATTGTAATTATTACAACAGTCTCAATTAGCCAACATTGGCACATTTTCTTCAGAAACATATTACCTATTTTAAAAGGTGCCTGCTCTTTACTTTTAGTACACACACACACACACACACACACACACACACACACACACACACAGTTTCACACACTCTCAAGGTGCGGGAGTAGAGCAAGTTTGTGTCATAAACCCAGATTATATCACACACACACACACACACACACACACACACACACACAGAGTTTCACACACTCTCAAGGTGCGGGAGTAGAGCAAGTTTGTGTCATAAACCCAGATTATATACAATGAGAAGCTGTTATTTACTTTTGCAGGTAAATTAAAAATTTGTGGTATATCTGTTAGTAAAAGAAGCAAAATTGGATTGTAGTAGGTTAGTATTAACGAACAATTATGACAAACCCAAGAAACTTGCACAGGAATATCTCTCCCTAAGACCCATGTTCAGAGATTTGGAAGTGCTGTAGTTTTGGAAGCTCCATTGTCAATTATTCCTACCTAGACCACGGCAGAAGGGGGCCTTGAAATATTGTCTATTGAGAATGGGTAAGCAGCTGGGCTTGCTCTGAATTCCCTCTCACAGCTTCATGTGTAAGGAAACTTGTATCAGATGGTAAAGTCATACCATACATTATTCAACCAATAAATTGTATAATTCATGGAGTCTTGTGTTAGTGGAAAAGTGAGTATCTTTGGAGATAAAATTTCCCATAAATTGCCCTGTCTCAGCACTCTGTGTTTTTAAGGGAACCAGTTGGTCCATTTGACACCCAGAGACAGTCTGGTAGGCAGCAGATACGAGATTTTGATAACATATGGGTTAATTGGAAGGTGTTGGATTTAAAGGCATTTAATAAGATTAGACTTTCAAACATTATTTGGTGCATTAATTCATACATGCAAATTGGCATAGTACAGAAGCCCAGGCATGAAAAAAACTGAGGGCAGATAGAAATAAAATTAAACTTTAGGGTGATATTAAAATAAAAATACACTTAGAACCTGAAATTAAGAACTGAAATTAGAGCTCTTCAGCCTATTAAAACTCACTGCTATTAATATAAGAGACCACTAAGGGAGGTAGATTGGTAAATTTGAAAGCAGGCATATATTTAAAATTAGAAATTATCATCTTTTTTCATGCATTATATTTGAAACTATATACACTCAACTCTGGTAACTGCTGCCAATACGAGAGCATCTTCATTCTTAAAGGATTAAAAATGGTACTGCTTTCTATGAATTATATTTAAGGATTTTTGCTCTGTACTGGTTTGGCATTTCAGACTCATCATATTATATGTTTTTTTACCTACGTGTTTATTTCTAATGCCTGTAGTAGTCCATTGGTAAATCAGATTCAGGCTACTGTGGAAACTATGAAAGGAAAAAGTAAACTTTTACTTTGAATACTCACTGCCATTAAAATAAATTTTGAAGACAGAATTTAAATATCATTAGGAACGTTTCCTACCAAGTGCTTCAAAAATGTACTCTTTGGTGCATTTATGAGGTACTGTGCATTTTTTTATTTACCATAATAATAAATTAAAACTAAAATAAAATTAAAACAGAACCTGTTTCTACCACATTGTAAATAAGAGTTATTATAATTCAATAGT
This sequence comes from Galeopterus variegatus, assembly GCF_000696425.1. Lineage (NCBI taxonomy): Eukaryota > Metazoa > Chordata > Mammalia > Dermoptera > Cynocephalidae > Galeopterus > Galeopterus variegatus. The sequence continues at coordinate 10,527 of NW_007735246.1, read as the reverse complement.
AGATAAGAATTGGTTAATTCTACTTCAGCCAAAGCTCTGATATTTCAGACAATAGCAGATGTTACCCTTTCTAGTACCCCATTAATATACCTAGTCAGTTTTTCACTATTCTCCCTAGGGCAGAGAATAAAGGCATATTTTCTTTTCTGTTCTTTAAGCAAACTCACTTGCTCCCTGAAGCACAAGATTTAATTATCCTTATTGCATTATATTTGCTTGAATAGCTACAGAAGTTACTAATGGGCATAACATTTTCTGATCTTTTTCATGAAATTCAGCTATGATATTTATGCTGATTTAATTATCTCTAGCCCATTAATTAGTCTAGCAGTAAAAATGAAGGATTTAGGATTTATAGCAAAATTTATTTCTATTGATTATTATGATATGTGACAGTTAACACATAGAACCCATGAATGTATATGTGTATCTGGGAAGAAAGGAGTGGTGATTTCCTATATTAACCAGCTATTTATGGCAATTGCAGTGGGTTGTGTTGTGTCTCCCAAAGTCCATGTATCAGAAACTTAATCCCCACTGTGATGGTGTTAAGATGTTGGGAAATCCTATTATGGTTATTGAAATGTGAGGCCTTTAAGAGGTAATTAGATTGCGAGGGCCATGCCCAAGTATATGGATTTATCCATTGATTATTCAATGGTGGTCATGGGCGTGGTTCTGATGGCTTTAAAAGGACAATCCATGAGGAGATTAGTGCTCTCTCTGCTTCTGTCATCTGCCATGTGACACCTTGCTTTGCTGTGAAAAGTCACTACCCACCAACAAGGCTCTCACCAGATGTGTTCCCTGGACTTTTAACTCCTTGGCCTCTGAAACTAAACAATAAATATTCTGTCTTTATTAATTACCCTGCTTTGGTATTTTGTTATAAGCAACAAAAATGGACTAATACAGGAATATTGATCAAAAAGCACCCATTGATCTAGTGGGTGCTAGATCAACCGCTAAATGGCTGTGTAGCCTTAGGCAAATAATTTAAATTCGGTGTCTCAATCTCATCATTTGTAAAGAGGAAATAATGATAATTCCTACATTACAGGGTTCTTTTTAGTATTAAATAATGTACTTAAATCACTGAGAGCAATATCTGGTACATTGTATGCCCTACATAAGTGTTAGTTGTTGTTGTTATTATTGTCATTATTATCAAAAATAAGGGGAATAGACAGACTTTGCAAAAGAAATAGTGCATTTGTGTTCAGTCATTTTGAGTGTGAATAGAAACCCACTTCCAAACAGACCTCAAATAATTAACATATTTAACATTCCAGAAAATGTAAGCCTTCATAGGAGGAAATAAGAAAACTCATAAAGCAAAATATCACAAGCAAGACCCAGCAGAAACAATACAAAGCAGATTCAGAAACATAATAATGTAAAAGATTAAACAGACACAGCTTAAAACAAGTACCTCTTAAAGAAAGGAATGGAGGAATTAGAAAAATGAGCAAGGACAAACAGATTATAAAAATGACCAAGCATATATAAAATAGTAAAATAAAAATTCGAGAAATAAAAAATGTATGTACTAAAATGAGAAAAAGACTTAAAAATTAATCTTACAGATATTTATCCTGTTACAACATGAAGATATAACTTTTTATTAACATATTTCATATTTTAAATTAAGTTAATCATGTATTAATTTTTAATGTGGTTTAACAAATTATTATGAACATAGCAATGTAAAACAATACCTCTATTATCTCAGTTTCTGTGGGTTAGGAGCCTGGCAATGGCTTCTCTGGGTCATCTGCAAGGCTGCAGTGAAGGTGTTGGCCAGGACTGAATTCCCATCTTCAGCCTTGAAAGCAGTGAATTTTCTTTCAAGTTCACTCTGGCCTTGGAGGAAATTGCTTCCTTGCCATTATAAGACTGAAGGCCTAGATTTGGCTGGATGCTGTCTACAGTCCATCCTCAACTCCTTGCCAAATGGGCTACAACACAGCCACTTAATTTATCAAGTCAGTAAGGAGAAAGACAGGCTCTAGAGTGAACCTGCAAGCAAGAGGAAACCTCCCATAACTTAACATAGTCACAGAAGTGACATTTCATCACCTTTGCCTATTCTATTGGTTAGAAGCAAGTCACAGACCTCGTCCACACTCAAGGGGAGGGAAGTATACAAAGGCATATGTACCAGGATGCAGGGATTATGAGGAGCCACCTTAGAGTCTACCTCATATGATAAAAACTCAGGCCATCCAGATATATATAACATGAAACATACAAAATAAAATAAAAAGTCAAAGTTTTCCTCCCTCTCTTTTAATCTCTCATTTTCCCTGACAGTAACCACTGGACATAAGACTTTCTTTTGCCTTCTCCTAGAAAATAAGATTTTCTATATTCGCAAAGGTGAACCAAAAATGGCTATTAATAGATGCTATGAACTGAATTGTGTCCCTCCAAATTCATATGTTGAAGTCCTAACCTCCAATGAGACTGCATTTGAAGACAGTGCCTTTAAGGAGGAAATTAAGATTAAATGAGGTCATGAATGGCTGGGACTGTTTAATAGGACTGGTGTCCTTATAAGAAGAGAAAGGGATTCTAGGTATGTGAACACATGGAGGAGAGACCACGTAAAGACACAGTGAGAAGGCAGCTCTGCAAGCAAAGGAGTGAGGCTTCACCAGAAACCAACCCTGTCTGCATGCTGATATTGAATTTATAGCCTCCAGAACTGTGAGAAAATAAATTTCTGTTGTTTAGGCCACCCGGTCTATGGTATTCTGTTATGGCAGCTCTAGCAGACTAATGAACTGGAAGATATATCTGAAGACATTAATTGAAATGTGGCAAAAAAAAAAAAGTGAAACATATGAAGGAAATGTCAGGGAAGAAGGTGAATAAAGTAAAAAGTACTAAGAATATTAGTTGGGGTTCCAGAAGGAGAGAAGAAAGAGAATATAACAAGAAGCAAATACAAAGACATAATAGCTAAGAGTTCTGTTGAACTAATAAAAAGCCCATCAGGAACTTTGAGGGAGTTGAGATTTTACTCTACTTTCAAGCTAACAAGTTAGTCTGCCATAGCTTTAGAGAAGCTGGCGCCTGGATCACAGAGGACTTTAGTACTCATGGCGCAGTAGGAATCTTGAACTTAAGGTTTGCGTAAGTTCTTTTCTTTTTTACTCCCCAGTTGCACAAGAGTGATGCAGAGGGAGGCCTGGGATGATACTACTCACAGCAGATCGTGTGAAGCTGAGGAAACTTCACTTAGAGAACCCCGGATTTTAAAGGTGATACTAGCAAACCTGCCCAATGTTTGTCTGGAGGGAGATGATATCTTTATTATCCTGGTCAGGAAGTAGATCTGTCCTTTGTTTCAGAGGGTGACAATCTATATTGTAAGGATGATTTCTATGCAGAAATCTATGAAAAGATAATCTAGAACGAAGCTGCCAACGTCTCTTCACAAGAATTACAGAAACGTAAGACAGACCCATGGAGAATTACTCCCCAAAGAAGACAACAATGAACACATTCAGGAATTTCATTGTCAAGTTCATTCTAAGCCAGGAGAATTGAAAAAAAATCCTCATCTGGACACATATCATAATAAAACTACAGAATACCACAGGCAAAGAAGAAAATCAGAAGCAGCTTGAGAGAAAAGACAGTTAACCTCCAAAGAATGGTCAAACAACAACAGAGCTGAGTTTTCTACTACAGGAACCTTGCTAAATAAAATGATAAATAATATCATTCAGGCAGAGGAAAAGTGACCCCAACTAGAAGATCTGAGGGAAGGTATGGTAAGCAAACCAAGAGTCAAAGATAGTTATAAATTTACATAAATATTGACTCCAAAATGAAATAATAATTTTTCTTGTGGTTTAAGATAGAACAAAAATACCCCAAAATAACAGCAAGATGGAACTAAAATACCCTAAAATAACAGCAAGTAAGTCAGGAGGGGGATGATAGGAATGAAAGTACCCAATAGAAGGGTAAACACAACTTGGAATTTAGAGTTTGATATGCCTCGAAGGCATGTTAAAATTTGTATGAAAATTACTAAAAGATCAGAAATAGAGTGCATATCTTTCACAATAGTAGAGAGAAATAAATAGACTACCAGTGCTGCATGAACATCCTAACAAAATATCTCATATAGTGAAAACTGGCCTTGTGTGTTTAGAACGATGGACTTGGAGTAAAATGAATAGAACAATATTACTTCTTCAAAGCAAAGGCCTACAGATACTTCAAAGGCTGAAAGTACTTTGTCAAGACTGTTGATGCAACAATGGACAAAAAAGATATTTTCTCTAGATTAGTTTTAGCTTTATTGGTTATAGATTTTGGAAAATGACCATCAAAATCATTGTTTTTTTATATTTTTATGTGTCAGTATGTATCCACCTCAACCTTTGTTGCATATTGGGCAAGCTGTTTGATTGCATTTGTGGATTAACTTATCAGTCAAATTATATATTTTTTAAAAATGTTTTTTCCTGTTTTCTTGAGTCAATCAATTATTTCAGTGTCTTGTAGACTCAACTTCAAAATGATATGAACACATTTTCCATATTATGTGAGTATATGTGCAGAACTTTTAAGAGAACAAAAGAGCATATTCTTTCAGTGAAAATTATCCATAAAACTATATAAGTTAATCAGGAGATATGGGAATCAAAGTGTTTTTTGATTTAAACCATTTTGGCTTGCTTTAACCTAATAATGAGAACTATGAACTCACACCTGCAATAAAAACAGCAAAATATGTGTTTTAATACAAGAAAGATTTAACATGAATTCTAATGATTCAGGTTACCATAGACCAATATAATGTCAAGATGTGATCAAAAGAAGACAATAAAAACAGCAAAATATGTGTTTTAATACAAGAAAGATTTAAAATGAATTCTAATGATTCAGGTTACCATAGACCAATATAATGTCAAGATGTGATCAAAAGAAGTGGAGAATAAAGCAATCATTCACAATTTCAATTGCTGCATATAAAAATATTTTAATAATGAATATGCAGTGGTGGCATCTAATTTAATCCATTTCAAACATTGATAGCATTTCTTATGATATCCTATAATTATATTCTTCATATATTAGAAATTAGAGGCAACTTATGCATTATAAATTAAAAATGTAAGAGGACTTTTCAAAATGGAAAAATTACAAATACAGAAAATGGCTTGAATTTCAAAATGTAATAGGCTTACCTCTGTGTCTAATTTAATATGTTCCTTTCAGTACTTGTCATTATCCGTAATGCTATTCTTTCCAGAGGCTAAACACCTCAACCTTGTATGGGTACAGTTGTAAAGATTTAATAAGTAAACTTGAAAAAGGTCTAATTATTAACAGAAAGCATTTCACATTTATTTTCTAATATATGGGAGCATTAGAGTATTATGATAATTGTGTAATAGAGATTGCTTCATAGGTTTGATTTATTGGTCTGCATAAAATCTATTCTCTAAAAATCAGTGCAGATGCATGTATTGTATAATTTCATGCAGCTGGATCTGTCTGATCCATATCCTAGCTAATCATATGTTGAATGAAAAGGAGGCTCAAGCACTGATAGGGGATCAAGTGGTATCTTCTGGTGACAGGAGAAAATGAGTAGGCACACCAATATTTAATGATATACCTAGAAGCAATTTTCTGCCATTGAAAAGCTGAAACTAAGGGACAAAATGTATTCCTTCTGTCCTGATAGGAGGCTTACTGCAATTAATAAAAGTTTCAGAAGCAAAGAATGAAAGTCTGTTCAGTTTCTCCATTTGGGAGTTGTTATAATATTGGAAAGTTTTAGAGTAGTTTTAACATGACTAGAAAAAAGAAAGTTTATCCAGATGATCTCCAAAGGTTAATATTTAGAAAAATGACTTTCATAGTTGTCTTTACAATCTAACAGATAATTTAAAGTTTTATTTGAAAAAATTTCAAGGCTAAACATTTTGAAAATCATTTTCTAAGGTACCTATTTTATTTTTATTTTTTTAACTTTTATTATTTTTTATTTATTTATTTTTCTTTTTAATTATATTCTATTTTGTCAATATACAACGTGGTTGATTATCGTGGCCCATTACTGAAACCTCCCTCCATCGTCCCTCTCCCCCCTCTCTCCCAGCAACCTCAGATCTGTTCACTTGTCATATCAACTTCCCCCCCCCAGTTTATTTGTGTATTTATTTTTTTATTTTTAGCTCCCGCAAATAAGTGAGAACATGTGATATTTCTCTTTCTGTGTCTGACTCATTTCACTTAATATAATTCACTCTAGGTCCATCCATGTTGTTGCAAATGGCAGTATTTCATTCTTTTTTATAGCAGAGTATTAGTCCATTGTGTAGATATACCACATTTTCTGTATCCACTCATCTGATGATGGACATTTGGGCTGGTTCCAACTCTTAGCTATTGTAAAGAGTGCTGCAATGAACATTAGAGAACGGGTATACCTTCGACTTGATGATTTCCATTCCTCTGGGTATATTCCCAGCAGTGGGATAACTGGGTTGTATGGCAGATTTATCTGCAATTGTTTGAGGATAAGGTACCTATTTTAAATATTTAAAACAGAACCCACCAATAATTATCAATTATAAATATCCCTCCATTATTAATAATATATGCCCCTTGGAAAAATTATATGTTTCTTTGTCATGTCTTTACATTTATATAGCATGTAAGACTTAATGGGGTTCAGTATTTAGAAGTGAAAAAAAAAGAAATAATATGATGTTGTATGATAGAATGAACCAAAAGGAGCATTGGGGTAGGAAACAGGGGATATAAAATTATGTAAGTGTGAACCGTGTTACCTTCATTAAGAAAAATCAGTTACTCCATTTGCACATAAGTCCCTTTATCTATAAAATTCACATACTAAAATGAATAATCTCTTCTAGGATTAAAATAATTTTGGTTTGAGTCACTGAATTCCAATAAATTTATTTACTTTTGCCAGAAATTTTCTGTAAATCTTTAAAAAATCATGAGATTAAAAAACTTAGAAAATTTAGGTAATATAGTTGGTATACTTATTCAGTATAGCTTCTTACTATATTTCTTACTATAATTATATTTTTATATTGTAATTATATAACAGTTTATGTTAGCAGATTTAAAACTTTTTATGAGTTCATTATATATTTAGTCTTTAATAAAAACATTGTAGCTTTATCACTGAAAAGGCCTAAGAAAAAGTGAACAGCTCAGTAGCAGCAAGCTCCGCTTGTACCCCGATTGTGATTTCTAAATTCTATTTAGGGCCGGCCCGGTGGCGCACTGCTACAGTGTGCCACTTGGGAGTGCGGCGGCGCTCCCAGCGAGGGTTCGGATCCCACACACAGACCGGTTCCCGCTCACTGGCTGAGTGAGGTGCGGGTGCAACACTGAGGGTTGCGATCCATTGCCGGACACGAAAAAAGACAAAAAGGAAAAAAAAAAAAATAAATAAAAATAAAAATAAAATAAATGCTATTTAAAAAAAAAAAAAAAAATAAAAAAAAAGGAGCCAGAATTCCTTGGAGAAACGGCTAAGTTCAGATGTCAAACATAAAATGTACAAGGTGATCTTGTAGCATCTTGTCATACAAGAAGTCTAAGAAACTATAAACACTCATGATTATGTCAGAAAAAACTCAAGAGCCAATGTGAATAGAATCCCATTGCCCAAATATGGGACAACAGTAAGAAAAATAACTGCCCTTGATTAAATGTAACATATTTTTAAATCCTAATGTTTTTCAAATATGTCTAAGTCACAATACTTTAAAAATACTAATTATTCAGTGTTGCCAAATACTAGTACATCACTTCATTATTTTGAAACCTGGAAAAGTTAAAAAATTAAGCAAGGACCGGTCCGGTGGCGCACTGGATAGTGCGCCGCTTGACCGGCCTGAGGGTTCGGATCCCACATACGGACCGGTTCCCGCTCACTGGTTGAGCGAGGCGCGGGAGCGGCACTGGGGGTTGCGATCCCGTTGCTGGTCCCCGGTCCGGTGCGGGGGCAACACTGAGGGTTGCGATCCGTTGCTGGACACGGAAAAAGACAAAAAAAAAAAAAAAAATTAAGTAAGAATAATATATTATAGGGAGACTTTCCTTATGAAAAGGTTTCAGGTAATAATTAATGAAGAAATGGTAGAAGTAGAATATCAATATTTTAAAACTCCTAATTAGTTTATTGGATCTGAGTATTGATCATTGATCATCACCCATAAAGCAGTCTACTTCCACCCTCCCCAAAATTGTACTGGAATTTGATCTAAATCTAATGCATATTTTATGGGAAATGTAGACAGTAGAGGAACATGTTTAACTATATCCAGAGAATGCAATGAGCAAATTCCAGGTGAAGAAATATTCCATAGAACTCATGACGTGTTTTCCTCAACAAATATGTGGTGAGGAAAAAAAAACTTGTTGAAGAAATATGAGACATGTCAACTAATCATAACATGTGGACTTTATTTGGACTGTGATTAAAACAAATGGTAACAAAGAAATATGACATTTGTGAGGTAATTGGAAATTTGATTACTAATTAGGTATTTAAAGATATTAAGTAATCAACTTTTTTTGTAAAAATGGTATTATGGTTATGTTTTCTTAAAACTCTGTCTCTGAGAGATATAGTGAGACATTTATGGGTGAAATGACAGGATGTCTGAGATTTGCTTCATGGTAACATGGATTTGGGAAATGGGTAAGTTCATGAGCCCCATTAACTGATAATTATTAAAACTGAATGATGAGTACATGGGGGATTTATCTCAGTATGATGTCTACTTTAATATTTAACCAATGTTAAATTGGTTCTTACTAAACATTTCAAGTATACTAGAAATCAACAAGAAAAAGTTCGGAAACAATTATTGATTTTAGATCTTTCTGCCTTTCTGCCTTTCTGCCTTCAATGCTATACATTTCCCTATAAGCATTGCTTCAGCTGAATTTTGCAAGTTTTAGTAAGTCATCTTTTATTTTCATTGGTTAAGATGTTTTTAAATTTGCCTGGGGCTTTCCCTTTGCCTTATGGGTTATTTAGAAGTGTATTGTTTAATTTCCAAATTGTTGGAGATTTTCATCTATCTTTCTATTAGTGATTTCTAAATTAATTCCATTGTAGATAGAGTATATACTTTGCATAATTTCTATTCTTTTAAAATTCTTAAGGCATATTTTATGGCCTGGAATATGGCGTGTCTTGGTGAACATTCGATGTGAGATTGAGAATATGTATTCTTCTGTTGTTGACTAGAGAATTCAACTAGATCAAGTCTTTTGTTGTTGTTCAGGTCAAGTATATCCATACTGATTTTATGACTTACTGATCTATCAACTACTGACATAGGGATGTTGATGTCTCTGTCTATAATAGTGATTTTTTTTTCAGTTCTAATAGTTTTTTTCTCATGTATTTTGCTATTCTATTGTTCATACTCAAGATTGTTACATCATTTGGAGAACTGACCCTTTTATCATTATGCAATGTTCTCTTCTTATCCCTAATAATCTTTCTTCTTCTGAATCTGCTTTATGTGAAATTATTATAGCTATTCCATCTCTCTTTGATTGGTGTTAGCATCTTTTCCCATCTCTTTACTTTTAACCAATCTGAATCTTTATATATAAAGTGTGTTTCTTGTAGACAACATTTCTTTGCATCTTATTTGATATTTTTCCTTTATTTTTAATCTACTCTGACAATCTCTGCTTTTCCATTGATGTTTTCAGACCATTCACATTTTAAATGATTATTGTTATAGTTGGATTGTTATTTACTATTTCTATAACCATTTTCTATCCATTGCACTCTCTTTGATTCTTCCCCTCCCTCTTTTTCTGCCTTTCCTGGTTTTAATTGAGCAGCTACTTAATTTCATTTTATCACCCTTCTTAGCATATCAAATGCATTTTTTTAACTTTGTTTTTTAGTGGTTTCCCTAGATTTTACAAAATACATTTTTAACTAATCTAAGTCCACCTTCAAATAACACTGTACCACTTCAAATGTAGTGCAGGTACTCATGCGTGGGTAATCCCAGTTCCTCCTGTTACTTGTCAGATTACTGTATTAGTCTGCTCAAGTTGCTATAATAAAGTCCACAGACTAGGTGGCCTAAACAACAGAAATTTATTTTCTAGCAGTTCTGGAGGCTGGAAGTCCAAGATCAAGGTGCCAAGCAAATTTGTTTTCTGCTGAGGGTTCTTTCCTGGCTTGCAGACTTTCATCTTCTCACTGTGTCCTCATATGGTGGGTAGAGAAACCAAGATATCTGCTGTCTCTTCTTCAAAGGACATAATCCTATGAGATGAGGCCCCCATCCTTATGACCTCATTTAAACTTAATTCCCTTCTTTGGATCCTGTCTACAAATATAGTCTCATTGGAGACAACAAAGGCCAAGTAAATCAGCTGAGACGACACAGAAACGGAGTGGAACGAGCCGGACTGGCCCAACTCTGCGAGCTCTGTGAGTCACCCCTAGCCCAGCCCCACTTGCGGGGCGAAGCC
>NW_007735245.1:53672-80686 GCF_000696425.1 Galeopterus variegatus | reverse complement strand
GCTGCAGTTCACCACAATCTTTTTATATGTATGCAAATATATGTAAATAACATTCTGGGGGTTTTCCTTATTATTAGAGTAACATAAGAGAGCAAAATGAATATTAGAATTACCAGTAAAGGTCCCCCTAGACATACCGTCTTAACATTTTGATTATTTCCTTCCACTTTTTTTCTACACATGCTTACATTTTTTAAAAAATGGAGGGCTGGCACGTTAGCTCAGTTGGTNGTTGCCGGTCCCCGGTCTGGTACGGGGGCAACACTGAGGGTTGCGATCCGTTGCCGGACACAGAAAAAGATAAAAGACAAAAAAAAAAAAAAAAAAAAAAAGTTCCTATCTGCCCTACCCCTTCCCTAGGGCTGATGGGATTCGTCCCCTATAGTCTGTGGTTGGCAGCAACAGGGCTGAGTGGATTTGGCTAGTGTGGCCACGAGAATGGTTACAGGGGAGTTGAGAGAATAATAAACATATTGAGGATAATGGAAGCCAGGTCTCTCACTGTTGGAGAGATCTATATTTGAGGTATAAATATAGAATGGAGAAAGGTGAGAATAAACCCTATGGTGCTGGATTAGAATTGAAGGTATTGTTACCGGGCACAGGTCCTGCTGCCTGCTCCCTTTCAAAAACAAACCACGCAAAAGTCGAATGTTGGTGAAAATGGACAGCTTGTATTCAGGAATACCAGTGACCTGAGGAGAGACATCAGGCTAACACATCTCTCCGATAGAGCTGAAGGGATGGAATGTAGGAAATGAAAAGCAGGAGGGAGAGGGACATGAGCAGTGAGAACTTCATGCAAGGAGCCAGGTACAAAGTCTCACCAAGGCTCCACCTGGTTTCTGCTCCCGTCCTTGCATTATCTCATGATCCTGCTGGGGGGTGGAATCAGCATAGCTTTACTGATGTCTTCCTTGGTTTCCCAGGGTCTGCAAGTGTGCAGCTTCAGGCTGGCCAGAAAGCAATTTTATATTTATGTAAATAATGTCATCTTGCCCCATAACCAAGGTTCAAGATATCAGATAACCATGTAAAAAGAGGGAACTCAGAGAAATGTATGTCAAGAAAAAAACTATGTCTTTTAAAAATCTTTTAGAGCCCATGTGGTTTTAGGTACTAACATGGCTTCAGTCCTGCTCACTCCAGCAGTATCAGTGTGAACCCTTGTTTTTTAAAGTAAATAGATAAATGAGTTAACATAGATTTATGTGTATCATGTGTATGTGTACATATACATATACACACATACATACAGATGAGGGTACTTCAAAAAGTTTGCAGAAAAATAGAATTAAAAGATAATACAAATCTTTCCACCAACTTTTTGAAGACTTCTTGTATATCTATCATTTATCTGTCTATCTGTTTAATTTCCTAGCTCTATCTGCACCGAGTACCTGGAAGTAAAGATGCCCAAGTAGCAATAAGCATACCTATCATCCACATTTTAGCTTCTAAATGCCATTCTCCATTAAAAGGAAGTAGAGCTCTTTCAAGAAATGGCTGATTCCAGAATATTGTAGGCTTAAAACTGACCCACTGAAAGATATCCACATCCTAATCCCTGGAACCTGTAAATGTTACCTTATTTGGAAAAAAAAAGTCTCTGCAGATGTGATTAAGTTAAAGATTTTAAAAAAGAAGAGATTACACTGGATTATCTGGGTGGGCCCTAACTATCATCACAAGTATTCTTATAAGAGAGAGACAGAGGGAGAATACAGACAGATGAGGAGGAGGCAGTGTGACCACAAGGACAGAGACTGGAGTGATTCAGCCACAAGTCAAAGAATGCCAGCAGTTAGAAGAACTGGAGAAGCAAGGAACAGATTCTCCCCTAGAACCTCCAGACAGAATGTGGTCCTGCTGACACCTAAATTTCAGCCCAGTGATACTGATTTCAGACTACTGTCCTACAAACTTGTGAGAGAATACATTTCTGTTGTTCTAAACCACCAAATCTAATGGGTTACAGCAGCCACAGGAAGCTAATACCCAGGCCTGGGGCAGGGAATGTACAAGATGAGCCTGGAGCATCTTATTGTGCCTGAAAGGTAATGCCCAGGAACGCTAAGGACAGGTCAAAAGGACACAGAAACCAGCTTGAAGGGACTTCAATGGGCCAAACTGAGGGCAATTAAGAATCAAAATAAATATTAAGAATAACATATTACAGCCCACTTTAAATAAAATAGGAATCTGTGAATCCAAAGTGATATGGAAAACCACATTTAAAAAAAAAGAGAGAAAATTCTGCCTCATAGTATAATGCCAACTAATAAGCATAGAAAGAATGATGGACTTAGAAAATCATCATTTGGAAACCATTATAATGAAAATTAATTTAGGGAAGAATCATCAATGGACTCAGAAACTGGTAGATGAAAGTTTGATGAGAAACAGGATATTTACATTAACTCATAATATATTCCAATAAAATACTTATTAATTCCTCATTAGTAAGTACAAAATTCTTACTAATTACCTTTACTGTAGAGAATCTTGACAGACATTAGCTTAACTAAGAGACCAAATTTAACAGCATAAATAATGGAACAAATAGACATTGTGTACCCGTTATGTGATACACTGAGAAGAACAAAGCATTACTCTGCTATTCCTGCCTAAAGTGCATAACCTAAAGCTAATCACGAGGAAACATCAGACAAACCCAAATTGAGAATATTCCACAGAATAAGTGGTTGTACTCTTTGAAAATGTCAGAGATGTGCGTGACAAGGAAACTGAGGAACTGTTGCAAATTAAAGGAGACCAAAGAGACATAACAACTAAATGCAGTGTATGATCTTGAATTGGATTCTGGACCTATAAAGGATATTATTGGGACAGGTGGTAAAATGTGAATGTTGTTTGTGAATTAGATGGTAACATCATATCAATGTTTATACTGTAGTTACCTAGGAGAGTGCCTTTGTTTTTAGGAAATGCATGCTAAAGTATTGAGATACTAGGACGTGATGTTTGCAACTTCCTCTCAAGTTGTTCAGAAAAACCATGTATAAAAATATGCAGAGAGAATGAAAGACAGATATGGTAAAATGTTAACAATTAGGGAATCTGGGTGAAGGGCATATGGGAGTTCTTTGTCGGCTTGCAATATTTTTCTAAGTTTGAAATTATTTCTAAAAAAAGTCATTATTTTACTGCAGTATCATATTATTTCCATTCAAAGAGTACTTACAAATACCTACAGCATTATTCACAAAGGTGAAAGGGCTTTGGATGGAAAGCTAGGATTCCTGCCCGCTCTCTGTGTCATACCTTGGCCAGGTAACTTCATCTCTCTGAACCTCAGTCTCCTTAGTAGTGTCATTCTCTGCTTTTCTATACCTAAGGCAGTTGATTTCAGTAGTTGGTTTAGTTCAGATTTAAAAGAAATCAACAATGGCACAGTTAAAAATCATTGCTGTAGAATGGGAAGTGACTGCTACTGGACACTAAATACCATTTCTTTACGCCAGGCAAAAGTGTTCTAAAATCAGATTGTGGTGATGGCTGAACAACCCCATGAAAGCAGTGACTAACAGTGAGTTGTACGCTTTAGATGGGTGAGTTATAGGGTGGGTGAATTATATCTCAATAAAGCAGTTAAAATATTTGCTGTTGCTTTGCTCACTCCACACCCAACCGTGACTCTTGATGGTTAGAGTAGGAGAGCCTGTGACAGAAAGGTGGTGGTTTAACAGCTGGATGAGTGGGGGAGACATTGCCCTTCTAGAGACAGGTAAGAAAAAAAGAACACGATAAGGGAAACTTACAGAACAGCTCGAGGAAGGAGTATGAGGGACACTTTAAGTACCTGCCCTCCAGCCTCTGTCATCATCCTCTGTCCTCTCTCTGGACATGGTTCCTGGATGACCTTGTCATTTTCTGTGACTTCAAGTCTCTCCCATAGGCTGGTAAACTCCCTGTTGATTTAAGATTAGATTTTGCTGCAAGTGAAAGAAAACTAAAATGCTGGTGGTTTAAAAGCTTAAACAAAAACGAAGCTTTGAATTTTTTTCTTTCTCACATAAAAGTCTGGGTAAATAGTCAGCACCTCCGTGAGGTCAGAGACTTGGTCTCTGAGCCTCCATTTACAACCTCACAGACTGTGCGCCGTGCAGCTCCAGGAAGTGTTATTCACATATACAACATAAATGGTCCCTCCTGGAGTTGTACAAAGTGATGGCCCTACCCAGGACCCTTCTCTTTTGTTCTTCTTTAAGTGGTCTCAACATATTGCCCCAAATGGCAGCATCTATCTTCCAGGCAGGAAAATGGAGAAGGGGACAGATGCAAAAGAAGGGGTGCAGGGTACACATGAGATGAATCTTAAATAAGGTTTTTGGAACTTCCCACATGACGTGTCCGCTTACATTTCGTTGTCTAGACCACATGTCTCAGTCATATGACCAGAGTCAGATGCAAGGGAAGCTGAGAAATGTCGTTTTTATTCCAGGTGGCCATGTACCCAGCCAAAAAAGTGGGGGGGAGGTGTCAATTACCATAGAATAAGAAGCAATAATTAGGGACAATTAGCAGTCTCAGTCACTCTAATCCAGACTTCTAGTCTAGATCCATATATCCAATTGTCTCCTGGACATCTCTACACAGATGATTCACAGACGGTGAAACTGAACCTGCCCTACATGGAAAGCATCATGTTTACCCACTGCACTTCCGCCCCAGACCTGCTTCTTCTCCTGTGATCTCCATCCCAGTGAATGGCAATGTCATCCACCTCATTAGATGGTAATCAACTTAGGCTCTTTCATTCACTCCTTTACTGCCTGCCTTTGCCCCTGCCCTGCTAATCCCACCTCCTAAATGGCTCTCAGGTCCATCTCCTCCTCCCCATTCCCATTACTTTAACTCAAACTCTCATTTTTTTTTTCTGGCCTGGGCCTCAAACTGGACCGCTTACCTTCAGGCTGCATAACCTACGATCTGTTCCCCAACCCGCACTGAGTGCTCTTTGTCAACATAAACCTAGTTCTGCCCTACTCCTCCTTAGAACTCTCCAGTGGTTTCCTCATACCTTTAGTGGTAAATTTGGCTTTCTTTAAGCATAGCCCTCAAGCCTCTTCATGATCTGGCCTCTGCCTGCCTCTCCTGCCCCTGTGCTCCCACTCCCCCATGTACAGCCTTTGCTCTAGGGGCACTGAACTGTCTGTAGTTCCCTAAACAGTCAGCGGTTGCCCCCACTCTGCCTCTGCACACACTGCCTGCTCGGTCTGAAATGACTTCCCATTTCATCTAACTCCTACTTCTAATTTCAGCCAAGCACTGCCTCTCCAAGGAAGTTTTCCTGGTTTCCCCAATCTGATTTAGACGTTCTTCCTCTTACTTCCCTAACACACCATCCATAATTATCTCCGTACTCATTTATTTCTGTATTTTTCCCACTAGACTACAGCTCTTCAAGGGCAGGGAACTTGTGTTTTTTGCTTTTGCATCCCTAGTTTCTGGTGCATAAATATTGAGTGAATAAATATGCCAGGCTCAATCCTACACATGGTTACATGTAGTATTTAATTCTCATAAAGTCCCTATGAGATATATTCATTTTACAAACTGGGAAACAGGCTTAGGAGAATTGCATGACACATCAAACAGCACAGAGTTAGGGAGTAGTACAAATGGAAATTAAATCCAATGTTCTTGCCTCCTTCTGTGTTCCTAGTTAGACAAATAACATTTATGATTATTTTGAATTAAGATATGGATGCACGACTTTGGAGCTGGTTAACCTCCATCCTGAGTCCATTTTCAAAAGTGTGTATTTTTTCCTCTTTCTCCAAATTCCAGACTCTTTGGACATAATTTTAGGGTATTTACAAAAGATAGAGTCTAGAGATATTGTTTCTTTGCTTTGTCCTTGGAAAATATTTTCATTAATCCCTATCAATGGAGTCTGTTTCTTTACCATCCATTCCTTCAATGAATATTTATTAAACACCAACTCTGTTACCGTCACCCTAATTTACACATAAACGTGCGGAAACAAAGACATTTTAGCCATTATCAAAATCTTTTCATCTTTCTGTTAGTCAAGGAAATTCAGCCTTGTCTCAGGATACAGTTACAAATGAAGAACAAGCAGCAGAGCTGTAGATGCATGTTCAAGGTTACACGTTATTATTGGTCCTGCTTAAGCGAGGCGTGTATAAGCTTTGTATTGGAAACAGGTTTCAGGAACAATAAACAATGTGCTTCCTTATCTCAGATGCACTAAGGCGGTTCAGCAAGTCGTTTACCACTCAGGTATTCCTTATTCAGCAGTTTTCATACAATAATGATATGTTTAAATTCCCTAATGCTCTACCCTCCCAAAAGGTAATAATCCGAAAGGTAGTAAGAAATCAAAACTGTGTGCTGCTTAAATGAATTAATTTGTGTGGAGAACAAAGCCATTTTTATAAACTACTGCAAAGTCCATTTGACTAGAAGCCAGAACATTTCACACAAGCAGCAGAATCCATCTCCTGAAATTGATTCAGGTTTTCTCTGATAGGAGGAGCAGAAAAAGAAAAAGAAAAGCACGTGATTATAATTGCAGTTGGAGGCAGTCCCAGTTACAAGAGCAGTTCTTTAAAGTTATTCTTTTGGAACAGTGAAGTTTAGTAGGAACAAAGAAAAGTGGGGAAAGGAAAGCTCGAAGTTTTCATTTATTCATTCAACAAATACTGAGCACCCACCGCATGAAAGCACCACATTAGGACCTGTGGAAACATGAAGATTAGTCAAACAAGTGGTCTACCTTCAAGAGTACAATACAGCAGGCAACTTTACAGGCCTGTGCACACACGCACAGGCATGCACACACACACACCTGTATTATCCTCACTAAACAAACTCACTCTCAGAGCTTTTGCTACCTAAACTCAGGAACTAAATAGATTCTGATACATGTTAGAATAAGTCTATCTCTATCCCAACTTTTACTACCTGCTTTCCAAAACTGAAGAACCTCAGGTAATCAGTACCTGGATTCATTATCAAACAGTCAGTCTCCAAACTGAGGAACATGATTGATGTGGCTGGCAGGATACTTGGTACTATGTAAACACGATGAGGGCTGTAAGAGTTGACCCAAATGCCATAAGGCTTGAAGGAGTGTAAGATACCTTCCAGTGGGGTACTATTCCATAGAGAACATATTTTAACCTTGAGTAATGGGTAGAATTTTTTTTATCTCCAACTTCAATGCCATTTGGCCATCTTTTAAATGTATTCCTATATGTCCCCTCCCCAAATCCCCTCTTCTAAACCTTTCACCACTGTTTTCAAGTTCCCTACCTCTACCCACTCCATTCAAATGACCTTGTCTCAGCAAATGACCTTATCTCTTACGTGATAGAGAAGATAGGGACTGACAGCTGCGAATGACCTCATTTTCCTGACCATGTTCCCCTCTCCCCCATAAAAACTACCTGCCCTTTCTACATTTCATCCATCATTTCCTCATTCCCATCTGAATCAAGGGAAGGTGTATTAGGGTTCTCCAGAGAAACAGAACCAATAGGATATATAAAAATAAATACATATATATTTATTATATGAATTGACGTATGTAATTAAGGAGGCTGAGAAGTCCCACGATCTGCTATCTGTAAGCTAGGAAACCAGGTTTAATTCATTCTGAGTCCTGAGAACCAGGAGAACCAATGGTACAACTCCCAGTCAAAGGCTGAAGGTCCGAGAACTTGGGGGTAGAAGGTGGAGTGGAAACTGGTCCAAGTCCTGGAGTCTGAAAACCCAAGAACCAGGAGTGCCCATGTCCAAGAACAGAAGAAGATGGATGTCCCAGCTTGAGAAGAGAGAGAATTTGCCCTTCCTCTGCTTTGTTGTTCTATTTGGGTCCTCTATGGATTGGATGGTGCCCACCCCTTCTTTTCTAAGTCTGTCAATTCAAATGTCAATCTATTCCAGAAAGACCCTTATAGACACACCCAGAAATAATATTTTACCGGCTGTCTGGGCATCCCTTAGCCAAGTCAGGTGGACAAAAAATTAACCATCATAGAAGGAATCCCCTAGCAAGATGATTTCTTGCCCTTTGAATTCTATTCCCTCCCAAATTGTGGGTCTGTGATAAACATCTACTATCTTTTTTCATGTCTTTGGGGCATTCCTTCCTTTTCTAACTCACTCCTTCCCCTTTCCATGTGCTTTGGGCTGCCAAGAACATGACTTTGCCTTTCCTAGCACAGGTGGGTCCATGTCCCAAACAAGGCCAGTTAGAGTCTATTTCAAAAGTAGATGTGGATCCTGGAGGACAGAGAGTCATTTGCACTCTTTTCTTTGGGATTGCCAGCCATACAACCAGTGTAAGCCTGGCCATCTTACATGGAGTGAGCCTGCCTGAGAATAAGGCTAAGGAGAGGCAAATGATGCCAAGAAGTACAAAGCTAGAGTACCGACAACACTGTTTTTAAATCTTTGGGTTTTTCAGTTATTTGGTCCAAAAACTTTCCTTTTTTGCTTAAAGTTGTTTGAATTGGGTTTCTGTTGTGTGCCACCAAGAATTCTGGTTAAAGTAGGGTTTTTACTCCATCAATCAGCTCGCCTCTCTCTCTGCTAACTTTGACTCCTTCTGGGCTGGCTGGTTGGCTCAGTTGGTCAGAACACAGTGTTGTAACACGAAGGTCAAGGGTTCGGATCTCCCTGCTGGCTGGCCACCAAAAAAAAAAAAAGAGCAACTCCCTCCTTTCAGCCTAAACATGCTCCAGACACACCTGTCTAGAAAACCCTCTTTTAATCCTGTAACCACTGCCTGCTCTCCCTCATTCCCTTCATATCCACAGGCCAGAGTTTTAGGTGAAGTTTTCACTAGTCTGTGGTAAAACTGAGAAAGTAAATAAATGAATAAGGATAAAGCAGCAAGGTAATTCTTTTTTAAGCTGAGTTTATTGAGGTACAATGTAATACAGTAAGTTCACTCGTTTTAGGTATGCGGTTCTGTGAGTATTGAGAAATGCACACATTGTATAACCACCACCAGCTCCGGTATTTCTTTGACACACACAGGAATTCTATTGAGGGGTGCTACCAAGAACAACACCTGTAAGCGTGTGAGTGAAACAGGATTGGCAGAGGGAGGAGTTGAATTATGGTGCAGTTGCGACACAGGCCTCAGCTGGTCCCATGGGGAGTTCTGGAGCGGGAATGGTCCTTCACAGCTGCCCCGAATAGAGGGAAGGGTCTGGATCTTTGCATCCCTCAACCCCTCCCCCCCATCGAATGAGATCATGTGAAAAACTAGTATAACATGTGGTGTAGGAATGAGAGAGTTTAAGTAATCAAACTGTAGTAAGTCTTGGTGAACCTGAGGCAATCCTTCCATAAGGACAAATAAAACTAATTAGTCACTTGCGAAACCCTTTCCATGGTTCCGTGACCTCTGCCACCCAGCAGCCGTGTATCCTGGCAACAGTCTCTGCCATTTATGCCTGGTTTGCATCATTCCCCCTGGGGTAAGTGCATCACTTTTACCTGCTCTATTATTTCTTACCCTCATGAAAAAAGGAACAACTGTTTTGTCTGAGTGTAAATGGCTGCCCTTTGCAGCTGACAGATGAGAGTAATAAAAAACTGCCGAGGGGAAAGACCCCCATGCCATTAGTGAATCCAAGGGGATGTGGACAAGGCTTTGTGTGGGAACTTTAATAAAGAACAACTCTTTAGAGTAGGTGGAAGATGATATTTTGCTGGTCTTAATTCATATACTTGGTCATCACCCACACATCATTCAGCTCTCTGTCCCACTTCTGAAATTTCAGTCTAATCAGAAAAGGCAGACAAAAGCTCAAAGGATCCAGGAGAGGAAGAGGTGTTTTTCCTTCCCCAGAGCGGTCCTCCTGGCCATCTTTAGTCCTCTTAGCAGAACAGTGCTCCCAGGAGTTGGAACTATCAGGACAGATGAGGTTTATCTGTTATCCTAATTTGAATCCCACCCTCTCAAAATGAGGAAACTAGCCTGGGATCATGTGACTAGCTTGTGGCAAAACCAAAATTAGAGTCAGATCTCCTGTCAACCAAGCCAGAAAACCGGAGCCATCCTTGATTCTCCTGTCTTCCCCAACTCTCACATCCACCTAGTCACTGAGTTACACTATTTTGACCTGGAAATAGCTCTCAGACTTCTCCCCTCCTCTCCAATTATCATTGCTCCTGCCTTTGCTTAGGTTATACCTAACCTCCTGGATAGCTGTAGTAACTTCATAACTGGTCTCTCTGCCTTCGTTTCTCCATTGCTAGCCTATTCTGCACATGGCAGCCAGTGTAATCATTTTTAAGCACAGATCTGACAACTCATTCCCTACCTAAGCCTTTCCGTAGCTCCCATTTCTCTTCATGACAAGGTCCAAACTCCTGAGCCATACATACACGTGTCATCTTTGGCATGACAGCAGTCATGACAAATTTGACTGCAAACACAATGGTGTCTTTAACCATAAGGATATTTATTGTCTTCTTAGCCAAAGTCCTAAGGTGGGCAGCCTTAAAAGCAGCGAGGCAACTCTGTGATGTTGTGGAAGACCCCATTGTTTTCTGTCCTTTCTCTTTCATCCTCAGCGTGGGGCTTTCATTCTCACTGTGGTCATAGGTGGTTATTGCAATTCTGGATATCACGTCCTCGTATGATAGCATCCACATCACAGAGGAAAGGAAGGAGAAAAAGGGGAACTTCCCCTGGCACAGAATTCTTTTTGTTTTTAACTCAGGGATGAAACTCTTTCCTCGATGCCCTCCATTAGACTTTTTATGTTGCTTTGGCCAGAACTTAATACCATATCCAGCCCTAGACCAAGCCTTATCATCAAAGGTAAAGGAGAATGTTATAATTGGCTTAGGCCAATTATGACTTATGCTCTGGGCCTGGGCACTCTACCACCTGAACAAAATCAAAGTTCTATCAGCAAGAAAAAGAAATAGCTAATGGGGTGGCAGTTTACAGGGCATGCCCCGACCTATAAGGCTGTTGTGAACTGACCTCCACCTACCCATTTTGCTTCATTTTCTGCCATTCTCCTTTGTAACAGCCTTTCTCTCTAGTCATATGGAACCACTCACATTTCCCAGAACAGGCCTTCACGACTTTGCACATGCTGTTCCCCCTGCCTGGAATACCCTTCCCCCCTTGATAATCTTATAAACTCCCATTCATCTTGGAGAACTCGACTGAAGTGTTACTAGCTTTGTAAACTCTTTCCTGATCCTCCAAAGCTGGGTCAGTCACCTTTGACCTTTCCTGATCCAGACGAGTTCCTGGTACCTTGTGCAGTTGCTCGTAAGTATTTGTTGAAGGAACCTTTTCATCACTCAAGTGTGCTGCCCTTTTGAGCCCTCAGATAATTGCTACTGCTTATACTTCAACTAAAATCATTACTTTCATCATAGAGCTGGCCAGTTTCCCAGCTTAGTATATGAAAATGTTTCTAAATAGTGGGATCAGTTTGCTTATAAATTTAAGTAAGAAACTGTCCGATATGGAATGTGATTTTGAGAGAACTGAAATACCCTAATTTGATTTTCAGTCTCAAAATGTTCATCCTGTGGTATCTATGATAGATAATTCCCTTTCACTTGTATGTATCTTGCATACATTTTCTTGCTGTCCGACCAATTACATTATGCATGTTATAGAGAGATAGGGACACTTAGAAATGCTAATTTGTATTGAGGCTAATACTAGTTGGGGGGGGTGTACAGAAAATTTATTCAAATACAAGCAGTGAGCTAGAGTGGGAAAGGATGGGAGAATATGAAGTAGAATATGATAAATTGTTAGGATGCCGTTTATCCCAGAGCGTGGGAAGCAAATTCAAAATAATTTCAGGTGGTACATGTACTTGGCGCTAAATAACACTAATTTGCAGGAAGCTTATTCTCTTTTTTGATTCTCTCTCTATTCTTGTAAATGGTCTATTTCCACAAGTCACCAGGCTCAGGAAGCAGCATTCCACCTTCTCTGTAGTTCTGTGCTCTGACCTAGTTGACAATGGCTTAGGGCCATTTAAGCAAAGCAGGTGGTACAAATCTTTGGCATTTGCTGCCTGGCAGGTATTGGCTAGCGATGAAAAGAAGCAGGAAATGTCTACATAGCCATGGAATGGGATTTTGAGGTGGAAACTATTCATACCAACAGAATGAGACTTTGGCAGTGGCAGGGGGTGGTATGTATGCTTAAAAAGCAGAAAACTAGGGCTATAAGTGAATGAATAAAAGAAAAGGGAGGACAGATGGAAGGAAGGAGGGAAGGAAGGAAGGAACGGAAAGAGGACAGAAGAAATCAAAACCTCTAGGGTTAAACTGGACGTCTGAAGTTGTATAGACTGTTGCTTCCAGGAAGCTCCGCCTAATTTTTTTTGAAATATGACTCAGGTCTTTCCCCCAGGGTATGTCTGTCCTTCTGACAGAACTTTAAAATATTTACTCTGTACTCAGTCCAGGCAGCTTCTCCACTTCTTGTCTCCAGTCATCTCCTTTACAGGCCAAGAATCACAGATGACCAAGGTACCTGCCACACATACACCTGACACGAGAAAAGTCTTGATTCTCTTGTCCCTGGGCTGCTTCCACTGTCTTCTGGCTGCTACCATCCTTGTGGTCCTTGCTTCCCTTAGAACTTCTGCAGCTAAGGGCAGGATCTGGAGCTGCCTGGGCAGAAGAGGAGGACTGGGTTACTTACTGTGCTTGTTTAACAAAGGTTTTCCAGGCCATTTTAGCCAAATACCCATCTTTCAGTTCTGAAAAATTACACACCTTTTAAAATCTCACATTGGAGCATCTGAGGGTGCCTGGCAAGGACAGCCAAAGCAAAACTGCACAGGAATATTGTTGGGGTTTCAGTCCTACAGTGTCCTGTGGGTGTGGCTGTGTCCCTCTTGATCTCTGAGGGCACCCAGTGGACTCTGCTACTCTGAAGGCCACTATCAAAATCTGCTCTCAGGAATAGACCTAAGGAACTCATTCACACCAGTACTATAGCCAAATGAGAAGTTTCTGTTTAAAGGTCTTAAAGGGATTAATGACTACGTCTGACATCAAGGGCTATCAGTGCCAAGGAGAGAGAGAAGTGTTTTGGAGGGTAGGAAAGCCTTTTTGGAATCTCTGACATGGTACCTCATAGTATTCAACCAATCTTTACGACTGACTCTTTCCCATGCCTGGAAAAGTCTGCTTGATATTCAGGTAAATATGGAGTCCCCTCTTTTCTGAACTAAACTCTATAAGAAGCACAATCAAGCTAACCTTTATTGAACACTTACTGTATACCAGGTATTTCACTAAGCTCTTTGT
Source organism: Galeopterus variegatus (assembly GCF_000696425.1). Taxonomy (NCBI): domain Eukaryota; kingdom Metazoa; phylum Chordata; class Mammalia; order Dermoptera; family Cynocephalidae; genus Galeopterus; species Galeopterus variegatus. The sequence continues at coordinate 67,375 of NW_007735245.1, read as the reverse complement.
AATATATTATTTTCTTTATTCTCAAATTTAGGTAGACTATCATTTAGGATACTCTTGATTGATCTGAACCAAACACTATAAATTCAAAGGGCATTTATTGGCTCACAAAACTGGGAAATTCAGGCATAGGGCTGGCTTCAGACATGACTGGACTCAAACAGTGTTATCAGAACCTTGTCTCCCTCCATCTCCTGGCGTGGCTCCACTTTCCTTTGTGTGTTGGCTTTGTTCTCAGGTTCCCCGTGGGGGCAGATGGCTGGAGCCACTCCAGCCAGACAGTCTTCCAGTATCTCTTTCAGTAGGAAATAGACAGCGGCACTAAGCTTCCTCCCAAGTGCTCAGATGCACGCTAATTAGACAGGGTCACGTGCTCATCTCTGAACTGGCCTCATGTCCAGGGCCTTTGAAGAGTCTGTCCTAGGTCAGGTACTGCATTCCTTGAGTGAGGTGGTGGAACCCCAACCAGACCAGAGGGATAGAAAGTAGGAGAGGAAAATCTCCAAATGGAAATTGGGGGACTAGATACTGGGTAGGCACAAGAAATTTTCTTAACCTCTAAGCGTGTTAGTATTCCAGTTGGATAGATGAGGAAACTAAGGCTCGGGGCTTCAAGTAACTTACCCAAGGTCATTGCTGGTAATTGGCAGAACAGGGACTTGAATTTTGCCTGCTATATTTAACAAGCCATATTTGTTGCTCCATTTATTCACAGGAAATGTGTTTACTTTTTAAATAAAAACAAGAACGCATAACTAGAGAAAATGAATTGATGTCAATTTGTGAATTTGAAAAGAAGTGTGGTTATTAGAGGCTGAAAGCAGGAGAAGAGAAAGGGGATAGTGAGAGGTTGGCTAATGGATATAAAATTACAGCTGGGTAGGAAAAATAAGTTCTAGTGGTGTGCAGTGTGCTAGGCATCTATAACTAACAGTAATTTATTGTTATGTTCTCAAATGGCTAGAAGAGAGGAGCTCAAATGTTCTTATCACAAAGAAATGATAAATTTGCTAACTACCCTGATTTGACCATTACGCATTGTATACATGTATTAAAAGAACTCTGTACCCCATAAATATGTACAATCAATACGTTTCAATTAATAAGTAAATTCAAAAAAATTCTTTTCCATAATGAAAATGGTACGTTTTCCATAACATTTCCAAACTGTTTTTCTGTAATGATACATTTTTTCCCTCACTAACTTCTCTTGCAAATTTATCCCAGGGGATAGGCTAGAAGAAGCCCTCTAAGGAGGTATATAACTTTCTTTCCAATGTGTCATTCACCAAGTTCTGCAGCCAAAGGAAACGAAAGGAGCGTGACTATTTATTAAAGATACAGGGCGTGCTTTTAACTTCAAAAACTCTGCAGGCTTTAAGAAAAACTACACATTGAGGGAATTCTTGGTGTAATTTCTATTTTCTTAGGTATTTCACAGGGGCCCAGCTGCCTCCTGGAAGGGTGTTGAAACAGTCATACAAAAGATATGGTCATTGTTGATTTTGTTCTGAACTCTCAACCACAAGCAACTATAAAGTCTGTTATTAATGACCTTATCATATTGACATGTACTAACCAAGATAGAGAAAGCTGTGGAGATAGCTGAGTTAGCAGAGTCCTGGACCTGGCACTAATCAACTCTGTAACCTCACACAGATCACCTAATCTTGCTGGTTCTCACTTTCTTCATCTATAAAAATCTTTAAAATAATGATAATACTTTCTTTATAGTTTTTTTTTTTTTTTGGTGAAATTCAGATGCTATAATGTGTTTTAAAACTCCAGAATATTAATAAACCTTTAAGCACTTCACAAACATCAAGTATTATAATCCTCTGTAGTGGATTGAATTATGTAACCCCAAAACTCCCTGAAGCTTGAATTGCATCCCCCAAGTTTTATGTATTAGAAACTTATCCCCCATTGTGACTGTTAAGAGGGTGGGAAATCCTATTATTGTAATGAAAGTGGGGCCTTGAAGAGGTGATTGCCATGCAGTAGTGAATGAATTAAAAATGGTGGTCGGGGCATGGTTCTGAGGGCTTTAAAATAAGACAAGAGTCTGTCTGTCTGTCTGTCTGTCTGTCTGTCTGTCTGTCTGTCTGTCTGTCTGTCTGTCTGTCTGTCTGTCTGTCTGTCTGTCTGTCTGTCTGTCTGTCTGTCTGTCTGTCTGTCTGTCTGTCTGTCTGTCTGTCTGTCTGTCTGTCTGTCTGTCTGTCTGTCTGTCTGTCTGTCTGTCTGTCTGTCTGTCTGTCTGTCTGTCTGTCTGTCTGTCTGTCTGTCTGTCTGTCTCTCTCTCTCTCTCTCTCTCTCTCTCTGTCTCCTCTCTCTGATTCCACCATCTTGCAATGTGAGACCCCTGGGTCACTGTCACTACCACCAGATGGACTTTGGACTTCCCAGCCTCAGAAACCATTAACAATAAATGTCGTTTGTTTTTTTTATAAATCACCTAGTTCCATGTATCTTGTTATAAGCAACAAAAACAGACTAATACATCCTCCCAGTCCAAGAATCTGAGAACTCCATGGATGCCTTTTCATATTAACAGTGAAGAGTACCAAGAGGCATGTCTAAATCAAGTTAGAATTGAATTCTGCAACTTCAACAGCTGATTCTAAGACTAGGTAACAACTTCTATTTAATAAGGAAATAATGGCTTGCCACAGAACAAAGCAAAACAAATAAAGCAGAAAAAAGAATCACTAATGTGTTTTATTAAATTGAGATATACAAAAAGAGTGTGATACAAGTGAGTCATGAACTAAGCAAAATGATCAGTTACCAAAACTCTGTATGATCCACCTTTCTCAGAACATGTCACTTCTGGATCTTTTGCTCTCCAGGCTCTTCCATGGGATCCTCAGCACCCTGTGTCTATCACCCCCGAAATGGTCTAATTTCCTCAGGAGGGAGCAGGGTTCAGGAGAAAGAGCGACAAGTCAGAAACCTAAAGAGCAGTTTTGCTGAGACCAAATTAGAACAGAGCATTTCAGATTTCAAGGTACTAGTTCAAGTAAAAGTGGTCAGTATATGTGCATGTCAGCAGTCAGGCCTACAACTGGACAGAGGATGCATTCCAGCAATACTGGGAACCATCTTCCTTCCAAAGCCTTCCCTGGTACTCTCTGAAGCAAGGCACCAAGAACTCAGTACCTATGATCATGTTCAGCCAGATGATCAATGACAATGCTTCTTGACATCTTGTGACTTTCCTTGCTTACTCAACATTGACTGCACACCAACCATCATTTGTGTTTTGGTTTATTTATACTGTTAGAAGCAGAGTGCCTGCTGTGTTACTGGGTCACAGTTTCTGGAGATACCAACTGGAAAACCCAGTTTCTCACCTAAAGAAACTCCCTGACTCAGGTTTTTCGGCCTACAGAGGTGGTGTCTGAGCTGAAGGGTGGATTGGCACCAGACCTGCTGTCAAGGGGTGATGGTGAGGCTATTCCAGGCCAAAAGAACAATGTGAGTTGAAGAGAGATGCAGGAGACCATGATGCATTTGAAACCTTTATGTCCACATGGCTGGACTACGGGATGAATGTGGCTGAGAGGGGGCTGACAGAGGAGGCTGGAGAGGTAGGCAGGGACCAGATCATGAAGAGCCTTGTAATCCACGTTTTAAAATTAGCTTTGATTATGAGGGTAATGCACAGGCATTGAAGGGTTTTAAGCACAGAAGTGATATGATTAGATGTGCATTTAAATAATAGCAAGCAATACATGTTCTAAATACAATTTGGAAAATCAGAAAAGCCCCAAAAGTATAACAGATATATTGAATGTACTGGACATACTATACCTCTAGGAAGAAGCAACTTTTTAGTCTTTCGCCTGCTGCTCTAGGAAACCCATTCTAGAATGAAATCCTTAGCTTCTCTGATCCCATTTAGCCGTGCGAATGCTCTCATTTGAGTACTGTGAAAGTCGCGTGAGGTCTAACATTACACCTTCAATATGTCATTCACTTTAAAACTTTTCTCATCCCTCTGGCTAATGCTTCAGTCTTGGAAGCTCAAAGTGAACGAGGGGTGCATGGTCAGCTTTTTCTCTCTTGCTCTTCTGCCCACTAGCTGCTCTTTCCTTAGTCAGCCCGTGGGGACAGATTAGAGGCAAATAGCCCAGGTATATGTGACTGATACGGTTGTCATGCGATTCCTCATTTATACCTGGGAGATCCTTCTACTAGGGACCCCTGCTAAAGTGCCCTCCTGCCAGGTCACTTCACCCTGCAGGTGGTTCTCTTGGGTGGTGCCCTTTTGACCTGGCCTGTGAATGGGTATCCTCATTCTGTGGCTCACCTGTCAGCGAAAGTGCAGCCCTGCCAATGAGCCCTCTCTCTTTATTCTGCTGCAAGCCAAGCCCTGCCAGCCTTTCACCTTTAGGTTTCCTCTAGTGAAAGTCAGTCACCAGTCCTGTGTCCCTCAAACTTCAGGAAACACAGGTCAAGATCTCCAAATGATTCTTGTGAAGCCCCCTCACCTGGTTTCAGGTAAGGATGTGTTTCCCATGGCAGGGTGGGGGTGGGGTGGGTTGTGGAACAGAGCACCAGGATTACTCTATAAAGATGCCCTTGCTCTGGCCTTTAAGCCTCCCAAAGGATTTTTCTAACCTCTCTTCAGTAGCCTGAAGGTGGGTAATGGTCTAATACTGGCAGAACCTATCTCACAATGTCTTTGCATGCCCTACACAGAGAGGTGGTCTATGAGGAGACTTCAAAAAGTTCATGGAAAAATGGAATTAATAGATAAAAATAAAAAAATATTAGCTTTATTTTTCAGCATATGCTCCATCAAGTTTGACACTTTCATAAGTGATGATACAGTCATTAAGTACATCCCTAAAGAACTGAGAGTCCTGAGAATTTAACCATTTCAATGTAATCTTTTTTACATTATTAACTGAAGTAAAATGCTCCTGCTTATTCCCATTTAAAGATTTTTTAAGGTTAGGAAACAAAAAGAAGTCAGAAAAAGCCAAATCAGGACTTTAAGGTGGATGCCTGATGATTTCCTATCTAAAATCTTGCAAAATTGCCCTTGTTTAATGAGAAGAATAAACAGGAGCATTGCCGTGATAGAGGACTCTCTGGTCAATCTTTTCTGGGCATTTTTCTGCTAAAGCTTTGGCTAACTTTCTCAAAACATTCTCATAATAAGTAGATGTTATCATTCTTTGTCCTTCCAGAAAGTCAACAAGCAAAATGCTTTGGTGTCTCAAAAAACTCTTGCCATGACCTTTGCTCATGACTGGTCCACTTTTGCTTTGACCGGACCACTTCCACCTCTTGGTAGCCATTGCTTTGATTGTGCTTTGTCTTTAGGATCATACTGGTAAAGGTATGTTCCTTCTCCTGTTACAACTCTTCCAAGAAATGCTTTAGGGTCTTGATCTCACTTGTTTAAAATTTCCATTGAAAGCTCTGCCCCTGTCTGCAGCTGACCTGGGCACAACAGTTTTGGTACCCATTGAGTGGAAAAGTTTGCTTGACTGTAATTTTTCAGTCAAACTTGTGTCAGCTGAACCAATTGAGATGTCCATGGTGTCGGCTATTGTTTCTGCTGTTAATCGTCAGTCCTCTTCAATTAGGGCATGAACAAGATTAATTTTTTCCTCACAAATTGATGTGGATGGTCTGCTGTTGTGGGCTTAACATCCAACATGGTTTGGTCGCTTCTTAAAATGAGTTCTCTTCTTGTAAACTGCTGATTTATTTAGGGCATTGTCCCCATACACTTTTTATAAAGCATCAATGATTTCACCATTTTTTCACCCAAGATTTACCGTAAATTTGACATTTGTTCTTGCTTCAATTTTAGCAGTATTCATGTTGCTCTGACAGGGGCTCTTCTCAAACTAGCTCATCCTTCTTAGTGCCTCTAACTAGATCTTGTTCATACGTGTTGCAACATGTTAGTATGAGTTTATATTGGTGCAAAAAATGTTGCAATCCATGCATAGTTTTTTCATAATACATATTTTCCATGAACTTTTTGAAGACCCTAGTATTACTTCATTTTAGAATATGTCGATGCAGGACCTACTATAGTATTTGTTGTCTTTGAAAGCTTGAGATAATAAAGGAAGCAGTTTTCTTTCAAAAATGAAATTCTCTGTAATTCCATCCTTTTTTCTTTTCTTCCCTCTTTGGAAGTGTAGAAAATAGAATGAAAGTCTCCTCCTCTCCTCTCAACTTTAACAGTTGGGTGTGTATCATTAAAATTGTCTATTATGTTTATACAAATTGAGAAGATAGATAAATAGACAGACAGACAGGAGATTCTAAATATTTGACATTTTTCCACCGAGAGGTGAAGTTTATATTCCACTTCCCATGAATTAGGACAGGCTTGTGCCTACTTTGACCAATAGGATATAGTAGAAATGAAGTTTGCAACTTCTGAGGCAAGGTAATAAAAGGCCATGAAGCTTCAACCTTGCTCTCTGAGGACACTATCACTTGAAGCACTGAGCCACCATGAAAGAAGTCTGACTGCCCTGAGGCCACGAAATTGGGGAAACCACATGTAGATCAGTCCCAGCTGAGCCTGTCCTTCAGCATTGCAGTCCAGGTGGCAGGACATGCAAGTAAAGAAGCATTTCATGAGTACCTCTTCCAACTCCAGCTGTTCCAGTCTCAACTGGAAGCTGTCTCAAGTTATCTCAGTCCTAGACATCATGGGGCAGAGAAAAACCAACCCTGCTATGCCCTGTCTGAATTCCTGACCCATAGAATCTGCAAAAATAATAAAATGGTTATTGTTTTATGCCACTAAGTTTTGGGGGGCTTATTATACAGTGATAGGCAACAGGAACAGACAGAGATATTCATATTAGAAACTTCATTTAATTGCAAATGGTAAGGATGGAATCAAAGGGTGCAACACTGGGAACAGGAAGAGGAGGTAGGAGGCTTTTGCGGTAATTCATATGCGAGATAAGGGCTAAATTAAGGCAGTGGTAATAGGAAAGAAGAAACAGGGCCCAACTGAGAAATATTCAGGCTCAACCCTTCTGGCCCCCCCCCGCCAGCGTCAAAAGTATGAGACATAAGAGATGGCAGGGCAGGTACCTATGTGCATGCTGTGGATGTATGTCTCCTTTGGCATATCTCAGCTTTTTTCTCTGTGTGCAGAGTCGGCTTTCTTACCCCAGGCTGTGATTACATGGTTTACTTTCACTAACGGGTCGCTCTGAATGTTAGGCTGTAGATTACATTAATCAATTTCGTTTTATCTTACATACTTCCTTAAAAGCCTCTTGTACTTAGAAAGAAAATATATGCAAAGTAACGTACAAAGCAGAGCCTTGTCGTTATTTTAAGCTGAACCCTTGTACCCTGCCAATGAACAAAGAAGCCACTGGGTGAGCAGGGTCAGTCCACAGGGATCGGTCTTCGTGGGATCAACTTCCCTGCAGGAGGGTAGTGAGGTGGGGTGGGAAGGACAGAGTGTACAGAACAGAAAGATAGAGAAAAATTGTTCACAGCCAGCCTACCAGCATGTTTCAGGATATACCAGGCCCAGACTGGAGGACAGTGTGTGCAGTGAGATATAGTTTACATTCTGAAAAAGCTCTGCATGTGTGTGAATATGGGTATAGACAAAAAACCAGAAACATACATGCCTAAAATGGTAAAGATTATTATCTCTGGGGGCTGGAATTACTTCTGTTTTTGTTGGTTTGTTGGATCCTTTGTGCTTTTTTATGTTTTTCAAGTTTTCTACATATAACTTCTGAAAATTAAATTTAAAAACAAAACTATGTTCTGTTAAAAATCCTTAGGCCCTCACAGTTTTATCCATGACACCCGTACTTAGTGCTAATGTTTCCTGCAGGTTCCACCTTAGGTCATCCTTCTGTTCCTCATCTTACCAAATAAACTAGGAGATCACAAACACAGTAAGGGACCACTTTACACACAGTTTAGGTTCTTCTGATTCTCTCAGAATTCTCTTCTAAACACGGCTCTAACATCCACCCCATTCTCCAATTGCTCAGAAAAGCCTCTGGGTCCCCACAATCCACTCCGCAGTGACAGTCTGTGGTCTTTAGTAACCAATGCTTGTGCTCCCAAATCACTTTTCTCTCTGGCGCCTCCTGTATTCTCCCATTTTTCCTCCATCCAAGTGCCTCCTTCCCAGAGAGATCTCTGTTAGATGTTAAAAACAGAGCCAATAAATAGTAAACTCATTCACACCATTTGAATAGCAAATAGCTTCATAATCACTGGATTTTAAAAGAGGTTGAAAAGTTAATGTAACTGTGTCTCTAATTGGTGATATTAAAAAACTACAGCCAAATGCAGATTTTCATGCTCTCATTAAATCCACATGCAAGTAGGTCACAACCTCTTTTAGCCAAGCAGGAAAGGTTTCCTGTAGCCGGGCGCCATCACCATTAACATCAGATAGAGCAGCAACTAATTCAGTCATGTTGATAGATGCTGAAATGGTGCCCAGACTCATCTGCAGTTGAAGCTACAGAGCTAGAGTGTGAGAAACCAATTTCCTCCTGGCCTGAAGTACTCCAGGTCACCCCTGGTTACAGAGAAAATGACATGAGTCACTGTGTCTCCTAAGCCAGCTTATCCAGAACGTCGTGCACAGATAAACCAGCAAATAACAATAGATGTGTGAGACATATGCCTTGTCTCACTCCTTTAGTCCCAAAGATCTACTCCAACTTCCCAGAAAAAAACTTAGGGAAACTGCAATGTGCATCAGTTACAAAAAGCACTTCAAACCTATACCTAACATGGGGAAGAAATGCAGAAAAGCTTCTGAACTCTAGCCGGTGAGTCAACTCAAAGCAAGGCTGTACCTGTCCGAGGGAATCCCTTTCCTGGGGGGTTGGAGTATTTTCTGTGGCTTCTTTCTGTGTAGTAAAGATGGGAATTATCTATTTTTCTATCCATCCATCCATCTTTCTTTCTATCTATATGTCTATTTATCTTTCTATCTATCTAATCACGAGGTTTCATTCACTAAACAAACATTTATAAGTACCTGCTACGTGCCAAGTATTGTGCCTGGCATAGATACTTCAAATATGAATTTGGCTCGGTTCCTGCTCTGAAGGAAGTTATAATCTAGTTGGGGTGTGGCAATGGGGATCGGTGCACATGATGAAACAAACAGCAATGAAATGAATTAAGTCCTATAAGAGAGTATAGGAGTATAGAGATGAGGAAGTGCTTAAGTCCTCATGCCAGGACTGAGGCAGAGGTGGGAACAGGGTGGGTGGAGAGAAGGGAGGCTGTAAGGCAGGGAGGAGCAGGTGACGCTGAAGCAAAGTCAGTCAAGCCTTCAAGGACAATTAGTTAACCAAGTGGATAAGTGAGGTGCAAATGAGAAGGGGGAGATGAAAGAAGCTAGAGCACTAAGGAGAGTTCCAACCCTAGGTTTTTATATTCCTATATCAGCTTATTTTCTTTTTGTTTCTTGTTTAACTCTAAAATTAAAACTAATGGAAACAAAGTTGTGTGCCCTTGAAATTGGAGATGGTACAATCTGACCTATTAATTTCACAGGGTTAAGCTTCTTCAAATCTCCATTCCTCTGCTATTAGCCTTTTGCATTCACACATCCTAGAAGATAGATTAGAGGAATGAAAGGGAAAAAAATAAAAGGCAATCCTTTTTAAATAATTGATTTATGCTTTATAATCTACTTCCAGAGAGATTCAGAGGAAACAATTAATGTACCTGTTTAACTGATCCAGTTAAAATGATTGTGAAAAGGTTGGAAACAGAAAGCTACGTTTTGACTTTTTTTCTTCAAGCTATCCTTTCCTCAATTAGCCTAATAATTGGGAGATAACTAAGGAACATGCCACATCCACTCTAAAGCATTTTTACGGGAAAAATGCCAGAGATCTGGCTCTCTGTTCTCTCTCTAAATACAGGGTTTCCAGATGCCCTAGATGTACCTAAAATATATTTTTATATAGCAAGCTAAATATACATGTATTCCTTTTAAACTAATTTTTAAAATTGTGTGCAATATGTGCTTATGGATTAAAGTAAAAGTACAGAAGGGAATAACAGTCACTTCCCAGAAGTAACTATAGTCAACAGCTTCATGAATCTCCTTCCAATATGCATATGATACAACAAGATTATATTGTAGATCATGGCAACTCCAGAGTTTCTATATTGGAGAGGCTCAGGGGAGGCATCAGATTAGATGGTAAGTCTAGGGGAGAAGCTGTATTTTCATAGCAAGCAATTGGTATTTAGGTTGATGTTGATTTGGCGTAATTGGAGGGGGTGGGAGCTGGAGGAGATTATGGGAGGGGCCAAAGGCTTCCCGTAGCCAGCCATGGCAAACACTGCCATATACATACTTCCACAACTTGCTTCTTTTATTTATAAGTCTTTAACGTTAATTTCACCATATCATCAACAGATACAGATCTACCACCTTCTTTTATAACAGCTACATAGGATTCCACTGTATTTAACTAATCTCCTGTTATAAGCATTTAGAGTTTTTTCGGTTTTCACTGAGTGTTTTCGTGTGTGTGTATATCTTTAGCTTATAATGTAAGAATTTCTGTAGAATAGTTTCATAGAAGGGAAATTTAAAATACATTTGCTATACAGTTTAATGCACAATTGTATATGACTCTACTGCCATCGTGATGGCAGAATACTGTCTTACATGACGGATTCCACTGTATTTAACTAATCTCCTGTTATAAGCATTTAGAGTTTTTTCGGTTTTCACTAAGTGTTTTCGTGTGTGTGTATATCTTCAGCTTATAATGTAAGAATTTCTGTAGAATAGTTTCATAGAAGGGAAATTTAAAATACGTTTGCTATACAGTTTAATGCACAATTGTATATGACTCTACTGCCATTGTGATGGCAGAATACTGTCTTACATGATTGATAGAGTGACCATATAATTTAGCATCCAAACCAGAACATTTCTGAGAGAGGAAGTGGATGCTATTAATTATTATGTTGGAAACACAGCATAAACCAGGACTATCCTGGGCCAACAGGAACATTTGGTCAGCCTAATAATTATTGACATAAAAATTATTATTATTATTACTTTTTTTAAAGATGACCAGTAAGGGGATCCTAACCCTTGGCTTGGTGTTGTCAGCACCACACTCAGCCAGTAAACCAAGTGGCCATCCCTATATAGGGATCCAAACCCTTGGCCTTGGTGTTATCAGCACCACACTCTCCCAAGTGAGCCACAGGCCGGCCCTTACATAAACATTATTAATGAGAATAAATAAGATCGCAGAAAATTAAGACAGTACTGCAAATAGCTTAAGAAATTTTAATTATTCTCCTTTTATCCTTCCAAAACCTACTTTATGACTCCCTCAGTATTACACTGGAAAAGTATATAAATCTTCCAGCAAATATCTACTTATTAGCTCTTGAGTTAACGACAGCAAACAAAGGATTTAGGGGAAAGGTGGGAGAATTAGCTTNACCAAGTGGCCATCCCTATATAGGATCCAAACCCTTGGCCTTGGTGTTATCAGCACCACACTCTCCCAAGTGAGCCACAGGCTGGCCCTTACATAAACATTATTAATAAGAATAAATAAGATCACAGAAAATTAAGACAGTACTGCAAATAGCTTAAGAAATTTTAATTATTCTCCTTTTATCCTTCCAAAACCTACTTTATGACTCCCTCAGTATTACACTGGAAAAGTATATAAATCTTCCAGCAAATATCTACTTATTAGCTCTTGAGTTAACGACAGCAAACAAAGGATTTAGGGGAAAGGTGGGAGAATTAGCTTCTAAATATTTTGTACTGTTAAACTTTTCAGTTGAAAAAGAAAGATTCCAAAACCAGGCATCATAGCTGGATATCAAAATATTCCACAGAATAAAGAAGTAATATGGAGAGGGGAAAAAAAAGTTTCAGAAAATAGTAATAGAACATTACCAGAGAACGTTTGTTTCCTGTAAATCTAGCCTCAGCATTCCCTGATAAGCACAGAAGTTATGTAAAAGGAATGAAAAAGAACATAGATTCAGTTTTCTGAGGCCTAGGACTTGCATTCCAGCAAGCCAAATTTCAGGTCTAATATTGATTTTTATGACTCAAGTCAAGAACATATATTCTTTCTGGTGTCCTGTAAAATGCTGGCAGGGCTTGGCCTGCTTCTCTGGTTCTTTATGGACAGTCCAAGCCCTGGGATATTAGACATATGGCCTTCTATGAGTGTGGTCTATCAAATATGTCACTTCACATCTCCAAGACAGCTGGGGGGAAAAAAAAACAAAAACACCTTATTTTGCTGCCAGGCAGGATCAATCTATGGTGGAAATCTTTGTGAGTTCCAAAGTTGTTTCAGATGGAAAGGGAGAGCCCATCTCCTGTCTTGTCTGTGTGTGTTCCCTTCCCTCCAGCACGTCCTTTGTTGCTTATTAAGGATTACGTTCCTTTTTCTGCTGTTACCTCAGGCTTAGGAAGAAAGCCCTCGATGGGTTAATGAATTGCCCAGCACACTGAATCATCTGTCTTATGTTTCTCACTAAACGAGAGGCTTTAACAGATCAGTGCTGAGGTGTTGGGAAGTGTGTTTCTAGCTAATGGCAAGCTGTTGAAAATGCCTTAGAGCCTTACAGTCCACACCCTGATGGCAACTCCATGGGAGGGTATTTTCCAAAACATTCCTCATTTCAGCTCTTGTCCATTGGCTGCTAATTCAAAAAGTGAATGTAATTGCCTTTTTTTTTATCTTCAAGGGCTGAGTTAGTTATAACAACATACTGTTGAGTAGTAGTAGCAACTATTAACCCATTTTAATTTTTTTTCAGGAGTGGTACATATATATGTATAGGTGCAATATATAGCACTATCCCCATTTTCTCACCTAAACTTTGCTTTAATTAAGGCATGCATTGGCAAAACATCTGAAGTGCATTCTGTTTCTGTGAAATGATGTTTTCCTTTGTCAAATGGTATCTGAAAGCTGAGATCAATCTGTAGGTACAGACAAAGATAGCTAAGATGTTAAGTCAAAAACAAACAAATAAAAATTGCCAAATAGTATGTATGGCAGATTCCATTTATGTAAAAATATGTGTAAATATAATATGTGTTAGTATATGAACAGAAGAAATTTGAAAGACTAGGCACCACATTATAGCTGTTACATCTGGGGGTGGAATTGCGGGGGCTTTTTACTTCCTAAGACATCTGTATGGTTTGCCTTTTAAACAATAAGCATCTGTTACTTTTCCAATCTGAGAGGGAAAGGAGACATAAAAATAAAGTTACTCAGAAGGACTGAACTGATTTCTTAGTCCTACAATCAAACTAGATAAGCTAACCACATGCAAACATAAGGAGCTTACCAGTGGGGAATGAGCAGTACAAGATGTAGAAGGTAGAATTGTTACATATTAATAAATATCACATACACTATATGTTTCTCAGGGCAGAAGAAAATGACAAATGCCAGGAGGAAAGAATTTTCTAAAAGCATTTATCATTAAAAATAAACTTGTTTGGAAAATAAACTTGTTTTTTAATCTGCTTAGATAATATTTTTAAACTCACAGTATTGTTTTTGAAGAATCCTCATTTCGGTTACATAATCTGAACCCTCAGTTTAGAAAAATGTTCAGTTAGAATACGTCAGACGTTAGTTGGGACTCTAATGGCAAATTATCGATGTATAGTTCAATTAATTATATCAGATCTA
>NW_007735245.1:52075-52882 GCF_000696425.1 Galeopterus variegatus | reverse complement strand
GCCAAAACGAGAGAGAGAGAGACAGAGAGAGAGGAAAAGGGGATTTCAAGATGTTGTTGTGGAGCAGTTGGGGGGGAAGGGGAGATGGAAAAGGGGAAGGAAATAGGGAAGGAGGAGTGCGGGGGGCTTGATCAAAGCCCATGGCACCCCCCTCATTCCAGCAGGGGAGCCCAGGGTGCTTCCTGTGGCAGCTGGGTGGTCGATGCTTGGATTGTTGTGGATTTTGGGGTGGCTTGACTGAGGCCTTTGGCCCCCCATTTCCCCAGCTGAGAAGGCTTCCAGTCCTTCTAGGTTTTATAGGTGTTCTTTGGTGGTGTTAGACCTTTACTAGTTNGTTAGTTGGGACTCTAATGGCAAATTATCGATGTATAGTTCAATTAATTATATCAGATCTAACAGTATTTTTCTATGGTTTTGAGTATAGTGGAAAGTACTTAGGTTTTAGAGATTCAGCCTAGGTTCAAGTCTCCCCTGTCCCATTAAACTTGCAATTTGATTTTGAACAAATTACTGAACCCCCATGATCCCTAGTTTTCTGAATTAAATGTATTTTGTAACAATCATTACAGAATAGGGATTGCAAGGCTCAAACAAAATAAACTGTAAAATACTGTATAGCATATAGTAAACTGTAAAATACAGTTTTTATTAGCTGTAAAATGCTCTAACATATAGTAGTCTATGATTATTGAGAGAATAAGTGAATGAATGAGAGAATATTATTCTAGACTTTGTTAAGTGTCTGGGCCAAAACGAGAGAGAGAGAGACAGAGAGAGAGGAAAAGGGGATTTCAAGATGTTGTTGTG
>NW_007735245.1:48026-50337 GCF_000696425.1 Galeopterus variegatus | reverse complement strand
TGCAGCAGCCGGGGCTTGAAATGGTAGGAGTGGCCCTTTCTTTCTCTCAACGCAGCTTCTCTTGCCTTCATGAACTCCATAGGTCTCTCCTCCTCTTCCCCTGAGCTCTAGTGGCCCCGGCTCGGCTATTGTTGCTTTTTAATAGTTGTAAACTGGTTGATTTGTGTGAGAGAGTGACGCTGGGGACTGTCTATTCTGCCATCTTGACTGGAGCCCTCAAGAATGGAGTTTCTTAAGACTGAAACTGACTCAAGGTTTAGAAAAGGAAAAAAGTGAACAATAGTTGAATGAAGGTCCTAGATTTAGAATAATGCTGCAAATTTCTGAAATTGCCACACAATGCCTACCATCCTTTAAGGCTACCTCAAATGTCACAGGCTTTGTGAGGCTTTTCCTGATTACCCAGGCAGTGGTAGGAACTCCCTCTACGTGCTCCACAGTTGGGCCCTGGAGGTGTCCGCCATGAAGACTGCATGAACAACTCTGCTGCCCACTGTTACTGCAGTACTCATGGCCGCTTCCCAGGGACTCAGTGCTAGAATGCTCTTTGCACAAAGGTAGCTTTTGACCAGACTTGGGGGTAGATGCCTGACTCAAGGTAGCCCATCTAATGAGGGCCTGTCATGGGACGATTAGCTGGGCCAATCAGGTTCTCTTTCAGAGGAATTCAAACTAACAGAATCAAAAGAATTTGCCAGTTGAAGAGAGGAACCCACTTGCAGAGGGAGTACTCTTCATGATAATGCCCCAGAGTGACAATTCTGTGACCCAAGTCTACTCTTGGTCCCACAGTTAGGAAAGAGGTACAGTCAGGCTTACATTCAAGGATATCTTAACTTAGTATCCAACACAGGTGGTTTTGGAGTGTCTAAGCACCTCAGAGAGTTTAAAAGCCCTATTGTTTTAGAAATAAGTTGATTTAACAGCTTAATTTTAGCTAACCACCCATTATTTTTTCTTTCCTTATCCTGCAGGTCTTTCCACTCTTTAGTTTGCCATGTGACATGCTTGACTGCAATACAGACACAAGTAACCTTTGAGGGACCTCAGAACCAAACAGTTCAGATGTTAGTCTAACGGCCAGGAGTGAGGTAGGGACCAGAGATCTTAATTTGGAATAACAAAACACTTAATTTACAATCCACAAGAGTAGAGGAAAATGCCCAGTGATTGTGAGTGTGGTTAGAAGAGCCTAGAACAAACTTGGCAGATATAAATGCTTAAACACTTGTCAGCAGAGGAGGAGGAGGAGGAATTCATGCAGGAGCACTCAGAGAAGAAACCAGTGTAGAGACCATTGGCAATCTTTTCCCAAGAGTTTTTGGTGGGGAATTAGAGAAAGAATTCAGATTGCATTCTGTTATGAAATGAAGTTGAACTAAGGAAGTAGAGCAGTGATCATTGATAATCCTTTTAAGGAGATTGGCAGAGGAGGAAGTGTCCAGACAGGCTTGGCGTCCTTAAATGCTCCCTGTCCACCCATGGGCAGGCTACAAGCACCCTATAAATGAAGGCTTGGCTCTAGGTATCAGCACCTTGAGGAATCTTTCTGCTCTGGCTCTCATCCAGCTTCCCAAAACTTTTGGCTCTATTTTCCTATCCCTACTTATAGATTCTTTAACTTCTATCCATTTGTTTGCTCTTTGCCCAGTAAGTTCTGGTTTGATACAGTGTGCAACCGTCTCTGGCTCTCACCCTATATCACCAAGGACACTGTCTGAAGTTCTCTTTTTATTCCATGTCTGGAGGCTCTATCTTACTTCCTCCCCATCTGGGCACCTAGACCCCAGTTCCTTGCCTCCCTGAGCCTCCCACCTTGCCCAAGTTTGGAGCAGAACTGTTTCATAAGGAGAAATATAGGACACATTATAGAGATGGATAGAGTCAAAGAAAGGTTTTTGCTCTGGGACAGACTGGTTAAAGGGAAAGAACCAGTAGAGGATGTTAAAGGTAGGAGAAAGGAGGAAAGATTGATGGGACAAGTTTCCTTCATGAGTGGAAGGGGTTAAAGACATAAGTAGAGCCCTTGACCAGAGGAGGGGAACCTCGCCCTCTAGGGCAAGAGGGAAGGAGATGACAGTGAGGATGGGTGCAGTTACATGTGTATGAGATGAGGACTTCCTTGAGAGTGAGGGGTGTGGAGGCTGGGCAAGAGGTCTGAAGATCTGTGAAGGTTTGGACAGTCACTCTGGGGAAAGGTAAAGTGAACTAAGCAAGGAACAGGCTTCCTGAGTAATACTGCAAGACCAGTAGAAGCTGGAGACTCAGCACTTGTCACAGTTCTTGCTGCACTCATGTGCGATTTTCTCCA
>NW_007735245.1:11512-47657 GCF_000696425.1 Galeopterus variegatus | reverse complement strand
TGTGTATGAGATGAGGACTTCCTTGAGAGTGAGGGGTGTGGAGGCTGGGCAAGAGGTCTGAAGATCTGTGAAGGTTTGGACAGTCACTCTGGGGAAAGGTAAAGTGAGCTAAGCAAGGAACAGGCTTCCTGAGTAATACTGCAAGACCAGTAGAAGCTGGAGACTCAGCACTTGTCACAGTTCTTGCTGCACTCATGTGCGATTTTCTCCATTTGTGCTTTAGCCCAGGAGGACCATCTTATATAATCTAGGCTGACTATCAATCCCAGTGGTTAAGGCCAGTGTTCCCAGGCCAGGGGTCAGATGTACTGTCCTTAGAACACTTGGAGGAGTCAGAATGGAAGAACCTTAATGTTCCTTCAACTCATCTCTTTGTTCTATGAAAGGAAGTGAATGCCCTGCCTGCAATACACATAAATTTGACAAGAGAACAGCAGACTTATGGAGGGATTACCATTTTATTTGGTCAAGGCCAATCTCCCCACTTGCTGCACACTTAGCTCTATCCTGATTGAGCCCTGATGGAGAACCATCTCGCCTGCAGGGCTTTTTGCTACAACTGGAAATTCTCATGATCCACACGACCCAGGCTGCCCATTTTCCAGTGGAAACCGAGCATGTGGATTTCCTAGTCTCTCTGCCACATAGAACATGATGCATTCTTGGGCAGGCCATGCTTTATGTACAGCAGTTTGATCCAAGTGGAGAGTACAAACTGGGCTGTTCACATACTCCAGCAGGGTTAATATCTTGTCAGCTTCTCTGCAGCAGAACCCTGGATCCTGACCCATGACCTGCTTGGAAAAGTGCTGCTCTGAATGTCATTTTCAACAGCCTGGATGGACCCTCCATGATAAGCTGTCCGAGAATGCTCAGGGGCTGAGGGCACAGTTGCTGTTATCCTCTGGAATGAAATACCACTCTGTACAAGGGCACCCTGCTCAGGGTACCCCATGTCCACCACCAAGAAATGCCATGTTCCCTCATCAGGGAAGGGAGCCAGCCAGGACTGACGGGTTCCTACCTCCTTTCTTTGCCTGTTCATCTACCTTCTTGGGAATGTTCAAGCATCACTGGGTGCACAAGGTCAAGGTTCCCTTGTAGCCAAGGCCCTGTGAGTTCTGTGGATTCACTGTGCTATTTATTGCATGCTGATGTAGATACACAGCTGCCTGCCCGCCAGAGTTTATCATTCCCTTCCTGGGGTGATTGAATGCCCCACATCCACCTCTGGTCTTCAAAGCAGAGGATCACAAAGTAACAATCACATATTTGATAATGTGCACCTTCTGATTCTTGCTGGTACTGGGCCTGGCATGGCTACCAATGCATGACTTTGCCATAACCTGCATCCCAGGTGGGCAGCTGTATATCTCATACATTTTCCAAGCATATGAGGCTTGCCCCACCTAGCCTGGTCTGGCCTCTGAACCTGTGGCCAACAGAGCAAAGCTATGAGCAAAAGGCCAAGGAGACTTGTTGGCTTAAAAGTCCATTGGGCACCCGCACGACTCTGCCATGTGGATATACTAAGTTTTTCTCACCTGCAGACACAGATACTCTTGTGTCACTTATTTCACTATTTGGGGTAAAAGTTAACCCGTCTTAGAATAAAATCAAATCTATAAGTATAATAAGGAAGGAAATGGGTTGTGTAGAGGGGGAAAAAATCACATTTATGCCTCCACCGTACATTAAGAACATGAAGATGTAAGAATTTCTATGGAGCCTAGCTTTTGATATGCAGAAACAACTAAGTTTTATCTGCATATTTCTGTACACACACACACACACAGAGAGAGAGAGAGAATATCCTAAAATTTTTGACACACATAGACTAGCAGAGTTTAAATCCTGCAGGAACTTACATCTCTAGGGGTTTCTGTACATTGAGGAGTAAAAAGATATTAAAAAGGGATTCTTCTAGTCACAGGTCTAAGGTTCCAAATGGAAGGGACAAGAAAGTAAACACCAAGCACCACACATTCCAAAACAAACTGCTGGACCACCTACGCAGACCTCGCCTAGCCATCACCCATCTCTTCCCTATAAAGGGGAGGGAGCTGGTCAGGAGAACTGCCTGGGAGCAAGCAGGTGGTGTGATGTGCATCCTGCCTCATCCATGAAGGATGGAAGTCAGTTTCCCTGCTCGCTCCAGGCGCAGGGGAAGAGGCTTCAAGGGAAGTCTCAGCAATTTTCACACATCCTCATGGCTGGCTACTAATTTGTGGGGCCCAGTGCAAAATGCAAATTTGGGCCCCCCTGTTCAAAAAGCAGGGAAAAATGGCATTAAAATTAACAAATTATTATTTTTTTTTTAAAGTGGGCTGGACCATTGTTCTCATAAGCAAATCCTGGTGAAGCAGGCCTTGAAGCCCACTTCCGGCAAAATTCGAGGCCTCTGTCCTTCAGGAATTCAGAAATGAAAAACATGTATGTTTTCCATTAGTTGTCTACTAATGTGTGTGCAGGCAGTGTGGTTTTACATATGCAATCCTCTTCAACCTTCATGACAACCCTGGTTTTTTTTATGGTAGGTTTTATAAGGTCATACAGGTAGCAAGTAACAGAGATAGGATATGGGCCCAGATGTTAGAGGCTCCAACACCTGGACTCTTTTCTACTGTATTTCAGTGGCACCTTTTGAGCATGTACTGGTGGCAGCACTGTGCTTGAAGGAGTTGTTCCAGCTGCTTGAGAATGAGCTTCTGCTTCCGGAGGATCCTTTTCTGGGTCCTTCAGATTATCTCCACTGTTTAGCACAGCAGTCTGACTGCCATGCAGAGGAGCTGGAACGCTGCTGAAGGGAACAGAAATGTCTCTCCTTCTCTCATACATTCGTTTGTTCGTTCATGTGCAGTATTTAATTAAGCCCTCCTCCTTTGCATCCCTGAGTTCCTAGGGCAACTGCAGTCCTTTTTCTCTCTTTCTTTTGACCTCCTCTTTGTCTGTCCAGAGCCAGCAGAATTTAATGAAAATATAGTTGAGAGGTTATGTACATGATGAAAGGAAAATAAATTATTTTGGGATAGCATGCTTTCTGAAATAAGATTTCAGTGTATCAAACAAAAAAATGACCTCTCTGGCCAATTATTTTCTTTGTCCAAGAATGATTTTATTACTTGATTCAGCCATAAGGTCCATGTAACTAACTGCTATAGGATAAAACAAAAAGGGTCATAATTAAGCAGAAGCTGAGTAATGAAGTTCATGACCCTTTTCCCTTAAGGTTGTGATCTTAATGTGTGTAAATTCATGACTGCACTTGATGCCTTGTCTAAAACATTCTAAAAGGCTGTTTCTGCAAGTAACCTTGGCAACAAAGCAAGTAAGAAGAATGGCCTATCATGGAACCCAAAGATTTTAGAGCTGAAAGTTTCATGGTGGTCATTTAGTCCAGTCCCCTTATTTGACAGATGAGGAAACTGAGGACCAGAGATGCTGGATGAATTTTCTAAAGATATCCAGGTCATTAAGGTAGAATTGTCCAGGAAAACATGCCTCCTGGCTTCAAGACTAGGGCTTCCCTGTTACATCCTATTATTTCTCCTGTGGTTTATTTTCAGAAGTGATTTCTGTTTACTTGCTTATTTATGTTTAAATTTAGTTAAATCTCTACACACACACACACACACACACACACAGAATTACTAAATGTAACTGTTTGTTTACATTCTATTTAGAATACATTCTATTCAACTCATTCTATTCAGATTACACTATCTCTGGATCTTAACAGGCCCGCTGCCAAAAAAATAGTGACAGATTACACTATCTTAATAATAAAATGTACGAAATTCACTTTTTCTTTTTTTTGCAAACCAATAGATGTGCCTGAATCTGAGTACATAGGCACCTGGCAATTTTGATTGAAAGAAAAATCATATGGTTAAAAATGTATATGCTTTTATACTTTACAAAATACTTTGCAACCATCTCTAATTTAGAACTCTGTCGAACTTAGCAACAACCAGAGTTGAAGAAAATCTTTGCAGGAGTATGAAGTTGAACCTGCATATAGATAAGGTCCATGGGAAGAAACGGGAACTCTCTTCCCATTTTTAGATTAATGGAGAAAAGGGGCTGAGGAATACAAATGTATGTGACTTCTGGTGGCCTCTTCATGGGTAAGATTGTGAGGGTGTTCATCTTTACTTTCTCTCATCACTCTCATGCCCTCACCCCTTCCTTGTTTTCCTTTCAGGTGCCCACATGCTAACCTGCCTGCTCAGGGTCCTGTTACTGGTGTTTTCCCTCAGAAAGAGTACATCACAATGAGGCATGAACTCTGTCCTCATAATCACTCAAGTTCTCAGGCTGATGGAGCAACTGACATCTTGAAAACTGCTGGTTCCCTTGCCAGAGGAAAGAGACCTCTGGAAGGAAGGACCGTCATTGGCAATTGAAAGCTTAGCCTAGAAATGACACTGATCACTTCTGCTCACAACTCATTGGTTAGAACTGGTCACACAGCCCCACCCAACCACAGAGGGATCAGGAAGTATAATCCTAACCCAAGCCCAGAAGGTGAAGAGCTGGAAATATTCTGTGAGCAGCGTGAATAACTGCCACAATGGTTTCACTTAGAAAGAGACAGATGGAAACAAGGCAAGAAACAATACAGTAATAAAGCAAGTGTTAACATGCCTCCAGGTTTTAGGGGAGAAAGCTGTGATCAAGGAATACAGAATTAATTCCAGTTGTGTTAGGAAGATCTGACTTCAGGAAGGCATTTCACATGAAGTAACTCTGGAATAGGATTCCAAGGAGGGCCATGTTTTCTGAAATGTTTATGAAGCTGATAGAGGTCTTAGCATTCAAAGAGTGAACTTAGAAATACTGTTTTTGCTCGTCAGCCATCAATTTAGTCCTGATGTGAGGAGTTTTATAGATCACCCAAATGTTAAGTCACCAAGCCAGAGGGTATTTTGAATGCATCTGGGGAATGGCAGAGCTGTCTGCTCTTGAATAAATGCCTGCCCAACCCCCATCCTCTGTAAGTGCTCTTAGTATGTGTATGTGCACTTCCGTTTGAGAAAAATCAATACCTTCTTGGATAGGTGGAAACTGAGCTATGTCAAGGCACACATGCTTTGTCTGATAGCATCTTTCTATTAAGAATCTAATATATTGATCAAATTTCCCTAGCAGAGCATCCATGCAATATACAAGAGCATGACAGGCTAACGGAAGGAGTGTTGGCTGTACAGTTTTGTTTTTTTTTAAATGTCTCCTTTAGCTAAAAAAAAAAAAAAAAGCTTGAGATCTCCATGCAGGGCACTACCCCTCCTGATGAATGTACTCCTCTCCTTGCAATTTCTGGCAGAGGTCAAGAACTACATGCTCTCCCGTTTCTATGCTATACCTGCTCCTTACTGAGGGTGAGAAATGATTTTCTCAGTTGCAACACTCCTGTCACACATAGGGTTCCGGCTCCTCCTCTCCTTTGCCTCCACCTCTTCCTTCCCCGCTCTGTGAGTTAAAATAACATTCCCTTTTATCCCAACAGCTGCAAACACGTGGATGGCTATTTGGCTACAGCTCTATATAGCTACAGAAGTTGTACCTTTGCATTGTGTACACCCTCTTTTGATTGTTGTTAGTAACTTGTTATGATTGTTATTGTTGTTATTGAAAGGTCAGGATGAAGATGGAAAGGAGGAGGAGGGCTTTCTGCATTGGCTATTTCAGACATGCTCATTTACCCTCTTTTGATTGTTGTTAGTAACTTGTTATGATTGTTATTGTTGTTATTGAAAGGTCAGAATGAAGATGGAAAGGAGGAGGAGGGCTTTCTGCATTGGCTATTTCAGACATGCTCATTGCTAACTCAGAATGATGACACACAAGCACAGGGGCATTGGCTGACACTGTTCATGGTGGATGTGCCTGCCTTCAGCTGCTAAAGAGGAAGGAACACGGAGAAGCAGAGAGGAGGATCTGCCGGTATTTTTAAATAAACTGCCTCGTGATGCAGAAGGCCTGTGAAACTTTGAAATATTGAACCCTGGATACATGGAAAATTACTCACATGGTTTAGTGTTGGTTTTTTTTTTTTCCTTAATGACTCTAGTAATCCAAAGGAAAATTATTCCGGTTAAATGACTCATCTAAAACATGTTTTTCAACTATATCTTGGGCAAGGAAGAATCTATTCAGAGACAACAATTTATCATTTAATGTTTCGACAGGTCCACAGAAGTACAAGTCAATTGAGTCCAAATAAAGAACTGTGCTATTTTTAATAACTTCTAGATGTTCTTGGCAGAACTGAGGCCAGACTTTGTTAGAGGAAAGAACAGGTTTATGATTTTTTTCCTTCAGGTTTTCAATTAAGATTTGATGATCAAAATAATAATGTAAAGAAAAAGCAAGAAATAGACTTAGAAATCTTTATGAAAATACAATGAAAGGGCTAGCAAGGGAAAAGACAAAAAAGAGAGTAATGCAAAAACACACTGTACCCTGGAACTAGAAATAGATACACCTTTTAAAGAGTGAAATTGTAATATTTTATTACTTCATTTCTACTATCGTATAGATTGTTCGAGGTGATTACATGCATTATAATATGCATTTATTTTCCTATAATAAAGATATTCCATCCTTTATAGATGAGAAATACCATCCTAGTGGAACTTTATCATTCAAATGTGCAACAAATATAATACAGGGTTTTTGTATTTTCACAATGTTTTCAAACATTTCATTAATGTTACTTTGTTTGAGAACCATGCTTTCCTCTCTCTCTCTCTCTCTTTTTTTCCTTTTTGTCTTTTTTCGTGACCGGCAACGGATCGCAACCCTCAGTGTCGTGCCCGTACCGGACTGGGACCGGCAATGGGATCGCAACCCTCGGTGTTGCTCCCACACCTCGCTCAGCCAGTGAGCAGCCGGTCTGTATGTGGGATCTGAACCCTCGGCGGGAGTGCCGGCACGCTCCCAAGCGGCGCACTGTAGCAGTGCGCCACCAGGCCGGCCCTCTTTTTTTTTTTTTTTTGGCATTTGGCCAGTATGGAGACGCAAACGCGTGACTTTGGTGTTATAAGGCTGTCCTGATAACCATGCATTCTTATACATAGATAGTCACGCATTATTATCCCTGTTTTATTGATGAGGCAATGAAGACCAAGGTCAGATAGCAAAATAATAATTAAATTGGAGCATAGTTCCTTGACCCCTAATCTAGTACAACATACTGCCTCTTTAGATGGAAAATCTCACATATTTTTGGTTACAAACTTAGCTTCATTTTCTTTCTTATTCCTGGAACTGAGTTTGAGCCCATAGAAGTCCTTGAAAAGTTTTGTTTGATGTATAAATTTTTTTATCTTCCTTCTGAGGGAGTGACAAATGAGAGCTTTGTTCCTTTTGTAGTGAGAATGGATATAATATTGCACTTCGAAGGCCCAAAAGGGGCAAATTGGCCTGATTTTGCCTTTTACCACTTTCTAGTACTTTCACTTGGAGCGATTTATACTGTTGTTAATTGCAGTAACCACAGAGTAATTAATATGAGAATGTCATGAAAATTGAATATAGGCACTCATAAATCCAAAATAACAGTTTGAGTAATAATAACATTATGTAATAATCTGATTCCCATCTCTTATTTTTCCTACATTATGCAGTTTAACTCTTATTATCATATATGTTTTGTGTTCGTCTGGTTTTACCAATATAAGTAAATTGAATGTAGGACTTCTCATTTCTTTTGTAATCTTACATATAAAATATTTTAATCTTTAGAATCCTCTTGAAACTTTCTCCACTTAAAAATATTCCATGCTCCATTTTTGCTGAATACTATGTATTTACTGCCTGCCTCACACATGATTTTATTATGCTCTGTTCATGCTAAGTCATTCATTTATTAATTCTTTCATTTATACGTCTATACATCTATTATAACCAACATGTATCGTACTCCCATAATATTTACCATATTACAATTATATTGTAATTAACTGTTTCTCCTCCTAGATTTGAATTGCCTGAGGGCAGAGGAGGTGTTTTTGTAATCTTCCATCTCAGGAAGTACCTGGTACATTATAGGTATACAATGAATGTATCTTAATGAATGGCATCTAGTAAAATTGCATTCACCTGGCAGATAATGACTAAATGCTATAGTGAAGACAATACTAATTTCTTTTATTTTCTGTTTTAATCATTTTTCTCATAAATGAAAGGTTTGAAATATTTGAATGAAAAAGACTGTACCTTTTGACTAGAGTTTCAAATTGCATTACCATGCAAGATCCTATTTAGATAAAACAAACAATCTATTTTGGGGGGTGGCTGGATACTGAATGCCTCTGAAGCTATTAAATATTTTATCAATATGCATAATTTTTCAGTAGGTTGATATATGCATGTTATAATGGCAAGAAACCTTAGGTGGGGATCAATATATACTATATTTTAAATCCTGGTAGAATATACAGAAAACAATGAAAAAAGCAGTGGATAATTATTTCTGTGTTCATTTGAAATTCTGCCTCAGGTTAAATAAACCGAACAGCCTTTCCAAAATCATTGGAACAGTAATAACATGCCACTAAATGCTTTTGCTTGTTCAATTTTTCATTTGCAAAGGTAATCCATGCTTTAATACCTGGAAACCTTTGAAATATGCATCAGGCAGGAGGCTGGTATGGAGATTGCCTTGAGGTCAGGGTTTTCAGTTCCTTGGTTGCTGAGTCTGAGGATTCTGCCGAAGTCCACGAAATATCCCTTCATTAACTGGTTCTTGGCAGCAAATATAATTAAGAGTTAACCATAGATCAGAATGTTGTAAAAGGATACATGTCTCCTGTGGTGTGAAAATAGGACCAAAGACGCTGATCCTATGACAAGAGTCCTGTACAATCACTACCCTATAGTTGGTGGGGATTTAATTTAACAAAATGATTTGGAATAAAGCAGCTTTGTAACACTGGTGGTTTCTGACAGATAGTGCAACCTTTAGTGGTTCTGGGACACTCAGAGCACAGCGGCTTGACTCCACATGTTGGCAATTCCTCTGTTTTACCGAAACCCTTCCCCAAGGACTCTCACAGCAGGCCAGTTAGGTGCATGTTTGTACAGGTGGTGGATCAGCTGTTTTCCCTGGAAGTCATCCTCTTCTCTTTCCAGTTTTCCTGTAGACGGTCACTCAAGGGTGACAAGAAGTTTACTGCTCCTTAAAGGCCTGCTGTTGCTGTGGTTGCCAAAACGCAGCCTCAAGAGACAACGACTTGAACCTGACTTGCTGACTGCTGTCTCTAGACTCCCTGGCACCACTCAGTTTGGGGGAGAAAAAAATATACCTGGTAGCATTCAAGTCTAGAATTGTAATGAAGTTAGGTTGTCCAGATGTATCCTTTTAAAGGAATTAACCCAGTGTTCCAGGAAGCCTTTTGAGGATAATAAACTATTTACTTTTTCCAAAGGAGATAGGAATAGGAAACCTTCAATTGTGCTCATAGACATTAGATTTGTAGATAGTCAGACCTTTTCTGAGTGGGAAGGAGGTAGCTGCTTGTGTTACACAGAATATACCCACAGTAGATCTTTGTTTTCACCTGGGTCATTAGTGCATGGTTCCGATTATGCTGAAGTCCCCTGAGCATACCAATTACACTTTTCTGAAATCTGGTATAACACAGTTGGATGCTATGGTCAAAAGAAATATTCAAAACCATCTTGAGCTGGGAAGAAGGGATTTTGAAATGCTAATATTTGCTTTTGCAACATTATACTGCTGATAACCCCTACCATCATGCAACTCTCTCCTCTTTTGGCTCACTATACAGACTTGAACCATTGGCCAAAACCTCTCTTCACACCCCTGACACTGGTCAAACTGGATTCCTTGCCATTTCCTGACCACAATATCAAATAAATATTTATCAGGTCCATGCTATGTGCCAAGTATTGTGTTATATGTTCCATATATATAGAAGTTCTTCAAGGTGATTAATAATTATCCATTCTTTTGTTCAATAAAGAAATATTTAATGAGCATCTACTGTACATCAGGAATATGCTAAGAACTGAGAGTGTGGCTATGAATAAAGCAGACATGCTCCCTGTCCTCATGGAACAGTCTAGCAGAGGAGATAGATGTTAATAATAATAAGGGAAAGTTAGGAAGATATGAGACATAGAGCAAGGAGATCTGACCCTAAAGAAAGAACGTTTACCCTGAGACATGAAGAAGTTATAGGAATCAGCCAAATGAAAATGGTGGGGATGAACGCTGGGGTTGAAAGAAGAGTCTGGAGGGGTGGGAGCAAGGTCAGAGAACGGCACAGTGGTGTGGACTGCACAGCCATTATTCCTGGTTAAATCCTGGCTTGCCTCTAATTTCTTTGTCACTTTGGGCAAGTCACTTAACTTCTGTGCCTCCATTTCCTTAACTTTAAATGGGGATAGCAACTACTAATCTCATTGTCACCCCGAGAAATGAGTTGCTATGTGCCCGGTATATACTAAGCATTATATAAATGCGAGTTATTTTAACAGGGAAGTAAAGATAGTTTGAGTTATTCTCTAGCCTAGAGCGTAGCATGTAAAGAGTATAGAGCAGAGTAAGAGGTGAAGCCAGAAAAAAATGATAGAGCTTGGATTATGAGGGACCCAGGGTAGGGGGAGGTCTTGTAAACATGTGAAGGATTTTCTTGATCTGTAGAGCAGCAGGAAGTCATTGAAACGGTTTCAGCAGGATAGTGACACAATTAGGTTTATGTGGGCCAATTTGGTGGCCATGAAGATAAACCAAAATGTGTGGATTGGCAGGGTATCTAGGAGGCAGAATTAAACACTTTTGGTAATGGATTGAAAGTGTGAATAAAGGAAGAATAAAGAGTCACTACCTGTACTAAGAAGGAGCCAGGACACTTCTTATGTCCTGTTAACAGGGAGAAATCCAGGATAGCTGAGGATACATGTGGGTTAATAGGTTTGATAGTGAAAGTTGAAGGAATTTTCTCTGAGGGACTTGTGTTCTGACTTGTGTTTTTTGAGTGCTAGGAATGTTCCCAGCTCACCTGCTGGGGTTTAGCTGAGAAATGGAGATGGTGGAGGTTTGAGGAACCATGATTTGAAATACAGGTTGTAGAGAATGAGAGAGAGCACTTACTAGGGAAACCAAGGCAGGACAGAGGACTCTGGTGAGTTGGTAATTAATTTTTAGTGGCACCCCACTGCCTAGGTATGAGGGTTTCTCAGTGGCTCTCTGCGGCTCTTGGATGTGGAGGAGACATGAGCAGCTGAGAGCTTTAGGATCAGGATAATCAGATGATAATGTTATGGTACTATCCAAGATTTATTGAAGGTTTACCAGGTGCCTGGCACCATTTTAAAAGCTTTACATACATTATCTCATTTAATTTGATGCAGGTAGGTCTTAAAGTTGTGTGAATGTACTAGTTAGTGGCACACTGACCAAATTCAAGTCAGCAAATAAAAGATTATCTGTTCAGCATGTTTATTTATGTGATTTTATACATAAATTTTTTACATAAATGTTTTTCTGGTCTCACAAATCTATGGGGAAAATTAGGGTCAAAATAACAGCAATAAAACAATGTCTCTCTGGCTCTGTTCTATTCACTCTGAAAACTCTTCTTCTTAAATTCCTTATTAGTTTCCCAGGGCTGCTGTAACAAATTATCACAAACTGAGTGGCTTCAAACAACAGGAAATTGTTGTCTCAGAGTTCTGGAGCCCAGAAGTCTAAAATCAAGGTGTCAGTGTGCCACACTTCCTCTGAAACCTATAGAGTAGACTCCTTCCTCACCCCTTCCCAGCATCTGGTGGTGGCTGTCAACCCTTGGTGTTCCTTGGCTTGAAGCTGCATCACTCCAATCTCTGTCTCTGTAGTCACATGGCATTCTCCCTGTGTGTTTCTTTCTTCACGAGGTGTATTAGTTCGTTTCTGCTGTTTATAACAAAATACCCAGAACTGGGTGACTTATAAGAAAACAAAATTTATTGCTTATAGTTGCTGAGGCTGAGAAGTCCAAAGTTCAGGGAACACTTCTGGTGAGAGCCTTGGTGGTGGTGACAGTGACAGCAGAGTATCACATTGCAAAAATAGTAGAGCAGAGAGACTAACCTCTTCACTCACTCTCCTTTTAAAGCCCTCTGAACCATACCCCTGACCTCTGTTATTAATCCATTCACTGTGGCATGGTCCTACAATCTAATCACCTCCTCAAGGCTCCACCTTTCAAGTACCATAACAGGATTTCCCACCCTCCATAGTTATGGTGGAGATTAAGCCTCAGTGAGGTTGGGGTGGGGGGCGGCTGATCTACAGCATATGGCACTTCTTATAAGGACACCAGTAATATTGGACTAGGTCCCACCTTGATGGCCTCATCTTAATTTATTACATCTGCAGTGATCCTATTTCCAAATAAGGTCACATTCTGAGGTACTGAGGGTTAGGCCTCCAAGGTGTCTTTCTAGGGCACACAATTCAACCCATAACAAATTCCTTCCAATTAGCTCTGAAAGTGTCCAGGAGTGCTTCTGAGTCATGAACTAGTACTCTTTGCTTCAGTTCGTTACAGTGATGGCTCCCATGCTGCCCCCAAAATCAAAATACTGCTGAAGTGTTTCCAAACCTGCGAAGAAGTACCAGAGGACCAATGTGGCCAAAGGTGCAGCATGTCCTTGATGCCATTGCAGCTGGGTGGCCTATCCCATACGCTCTCCGATCCAGCTATAGGTTGGTTGCTGTGTGCATTCTGAGTTCTCTCATGTCCCACATTATAATCTGAGCCCCTGCCCCCATGTCCCCCACTCAGTTTGTAGACTGCAAAGTAGTGTTCTACATTATGCTTTGTTTTTGTCCACTCTTTTTTGTTTGTTTTAATGAAAAGTAAAAGCAGTTTTATTTTAACAAAGGAATAGTATACTCCAGAGAAAATGGAGCAGGCTCTAGTAAGAGAGGAGAGTGCTGAAGGACGCCAACGGTTACATTCCTGGGGTTTTAAATTGTCTGAGCTGGATTTGTGCCATTTGGTCATTAGTTGAGCCCTGAATGTAGTCTCTGTCATAGTGGTTAAAGAGAATGGTGCCCTAGCTGGTGGGAACTCATTGGTCTAACTGCATGGCACCCAAGGTGGGGGCTTCCTGTCTGGAGCTGTCTTTGTCTCTGTGTCTGCACACGTGTGTGCTTCTGTCCACTCTTCTGCAGGTCCTGCTCCCTAAGCTTAGCTGGGCTAGAGGACAATCAGAATGACAGATGCTGTTTGGGGCTTAATAATCCCTCCCACTGACACTGACCTTGAACCAGAGTCCTTGAACCAAGCTTATGAGCCTCATCTCTCTTTTCTCCTGGTCCGATGGCTGTTATGGTGACCTTTGGCACAAAACTTCTGCTATATCCAGACATGCCCAGAAATGTCAACAAGAATCTTAGGATAAATGCAGCTGAGCTTCTCAAGCCAAGACTATGGCTTCCTACAATATATACTTAAACTTATTTTATTCAGCAATTTAACCACAGCCTGAGGCTTATCATTAATAACTGTGGATTGGGCTGTCTACTGCTGAAGGTGTGAAATATCATCTTCTGCCCTATTAGAAACAGCTTTCTCCATGCCACTCACATTTAATTTCTACTCTCTTTTTCTTTCTAAGCCTGCTGAATTCACTGAGGTATGTGATTTCAGTCCACATAGCCTCTCACTGCAGATAACACAAACATGCCAAGTAATATTCAGCTATAGTACATCTTAATTTCTCTTTCTTATGAGAGCCCCTGTCATTAAAGTAATTACAAATGATTGCACCTAATCCTCACTATGACAGTTTTCACTTTCACCACAATAAGCAAAGGTTTGACTGTAATTATACCTGGGTGTCTTTGATCCTAACCTGCTTATAAATGTGATACCTTTATTCCCACCCAAAATATCAATCTAAAGTTAGTTAATCAATTAATTAACAAACCAATATTTATTCTGTGTTTCTTTTGTGTCCTGTACCAGCAGAAAACAGACACAAGGAAATTACTTTTTTGGTGATTATTATGTTAAACTCTTCAAACCCAGATTGTTGAAATCAGCCATTCAAGAAACACTGAGCCTCTACTATGTGTGAGGTACTATGCCAGGCACTAGGGGATAGAGCAGAAACAAAGCAGACAAAATATCTACCTTCTTAGAATCCACCATCTGATGGGGGACCTGGACCTCAACAACTTTACAAATAAACATATGTTCACAAACTTTAATTGTGTGAGGTACTATGCCAGGCACTAGGGGATAGAGCAGAAACAAAGCAGACAAAATATCTATCTTCTTAGAATCCACCATCTGATGGGGGACCTGGACCTCAACAACTTTACAAATAAACATATGTTCACAAACTTTAATAAGAACTGTAAAAGAAATGTGCATGGTGCTATGCATGATAAGGAGAATCTAAGTTAGACTGGTGTGGATGGTCATTGATATTTAAGCTGAAGTTTGAAGGATGAGTGAGAGGAAGGGGAGGAGAAGAACATCTCATGTGGAATATGAGGTAGAAAAGGGCCTGGTGCCTTAAAGAAACCAAAAAAAAAAAAAGACTGGTGAAGCTGGAGCACAGTGAATTAGGAGGAAAGTGAGAAAAGATGAAGGAGAAGGAAGGCAAGGATCAGATCCCCTGTGGCCATGGTAAGGATTCTGGATTCTATCACATGTGCCATGGGAAACGCCAAAGGATTTTAAGCAGGAGAAAGGAGCGATCAGATTTATGTTTAAGAAGATCGTTCTGACTGTTTTCTGTACAATGGAGTAGGGCCAGAAGGGGAAAGACCAGCTAGGAAGCTATTATTACAGTGGACACAGGGAGAAGTGAACAGATTCAAGAAATATTTTGGAGGTAGAGCAGACAAGTTTCTTTCTAGTGGAGTATGAAAAGAAAGTGTTAACAAATATAGATACTGAATTATTTAAGTTCTAATCCAAATGGTCTGGAAACTAATCACTTGCTCAGCACTGGAGTCACCCATGAGAATCTGTTTTAATGCTTCTCAAGGGTATACCATTGAGCAAGACCCAAACTACCAATTCACGTGCAGATAGAAAAATTAGTTTCATTTTAGGCATGCTTTGCCTAGGGCTGTATGGCCCATTTCAGGGTTTCAGGAAGTGAACAAATGAAAGGGGTTTTTTGGCTGTCATCAGAATCTGGCTTTCAGAGATATACAGACAGCAGGAGCAGGAAATGATGAATGTTTTTCTTAATTAAGTAGGCAGTCTCCTGCTGGGTGTCTCCTCCCCCATCCTTGATATTCACTAGCAAGAGCCCACATGAGTTATCTTTGAAATACAGCTACCTGATATACACCCAAATCTATACTCCTTACACACTCTACGTCACTGTCCCCTTTATATAGACACACCCTTCTCCCTAATTCCCCAGATCTAACTGATTCTTCTCATGGCCCCCTTCCCCCTCCTTCTACCCAGATCCTGGCTCTCAGAATGCAGCTGGAAAGATTTGAGATGGAATGCACTGTAAACTGGTGGGAAGGACCTGGTTGGGCTTCCCTAGCTGGTTTTACCTAATGTCAGTCTGTCATGCAAAGAAGAGGAACTCCTTTGCCTTAGCGTGAAGATAAAATAACTCTCTGTTTTAATTTTCGAGTCAGACGCTTATGGTAGCTTGTGGAGGTGTCTTGTGAAGAGGGGAGAGTCTTGCCTCAGAGACCTGTACCCTGATGTCAGAAACATTAAAGACCTATGACAGTGGAGGGGATATGTTTCTGCCCCAACCTCTCACTTGCTCTAACTTCTCACCTATGTTAATTTAAAAAGACAAAAGTAATATGCTTGAATGTTGATAGCAGTTCCCTCCTCTGGATAATTAGATAAAGTCTGATTTTTTTTTTTTTTTTTACTTCTTTACACTTTTTTGTACTTTCTAAATTCTCTCCAATTAGTGTGTATTAATTTGATAATTAAGAAAAACGCTCAATATTAAAATCAAATTTCCCTGAGGCTAGGAATTTTTGATTAGATGTAGTAGTAACTGAACAGAATACCAAAAGGCTTTTATGCAACCCAGCAGGACTTCGGGATCCCACTGGCACATTTAATCCAATTTTTACAAGATTCCCACTCCCTGAATGTTTCAGACTTCTCACTTTTCTAGATAATCTGTCTTTTCCTTTGCTTACAGGACTCTCACTCTAGGTTAAGTTCCCAGCCATTCCAAGTGTTGGAGGAGAATCCAGATTCTGATATGTTTTTATAACAAGAATGGATCTGCATGGACCCCAAAATTGTCATCACTCCTGTGGAAAAAAAGCATATGTTAAATAACAAAATTATGGGCCGGCCCGGTGGCGCACTGGATAGTGCGCCGCTTGAGAAGCGCGGTGGCGCTCCCGCCCGAGGGTTCGGATCCCACATACAGACCAGTTCCCGCTCACTGGCTGAGCGAGGCGCGGGAGCAACACCGAGGGTTGCAATCCCGTTGCCGGTCCCCGGTCCAGTACGGGGCAACACTGAGGGTTGCGATCCGTTGCCGGACACGGAAAAAGACAAAAAGACAAAAAAATAAATAAATAACAAAATTATATTACTATGTGTAGTCTACTGTGTTAAGTGCTGTTAAGAGTGAATAAGATAGTCATGGTTTCTGTCCCTAAGGAGCTAACTGCAATTTGGGAAAGGTGATTTCTCCTACTTTAAAGATGTAAGAGTTGGCAGAAAATAGTGATTCTTCTTCTTTGATCAAGACATCTGTGAGACTCATAAAAGACAAAGCCATGTCAAAGTGAGCTATGTAATGGCCTACAGCAATTTTTATAGCCTGAATAAAAAGCAAAAAGCTCTTTTAAGTAACCAAAACAAATAATCTAAATGACTAGTGTATTCCCTAATAATTTTGATTCAATAACAAAATAACCATGTCTTATACCTTTCCATTCTTTGCATGGTTGTTTGGTTTATTTTGGTTTTTGCTCAGGGCTTAGGTGCGGATAACAGTAAACCACTCTAGTAATTTTAAGCAATAAGGGCTGAATACAGGGAACTAGGTACTTACAAATTCATTAGAAGGGCTGGAGGAGTAGGCTGCTGTCTGAGAAATCAGAAAGGCCCTAGAGAAACTTCTGGCTCCAAGGAGATGTTCATTCCTCTTCTGATTTGGTCACAATACCACCTTCATATCCTATAACCTAAGGTCTAACTTATAAAGTTCACCACCTCCAACACAGTAACATAAAAATACTACAGAAAAAGGAAAGCATAAACAAAGGAAATTGATTACTATAGTCATAACAAAGCAAGGAAGAAAATTGGGGCAGCTAGTACAGACCTTATTTCTGCATCTGGTCCCAAGCCCATAACTGGCATTTATAACCTTCTTCTACTCCCATCTCATGTTTCTTTTTTTACCCTCAGCCAACATCTCAGCTAATCATGCTACTTTACCTGATGTGGTAACTCAAGTCTTGCTTCTAAGGGCTCTGGTGATATTCCATTGGTGATACTGGCTATATTGGGTTAGTACATATTCAATTAACTTTTATCACTGGACAGAGCAGCACAAGGGATGCCCTAGAGGTTCTCCTTAGTTTTAGACCCACTCCAACTCATCCCTTTCATTTGTGGTAAAAATTGTTTCCCCTTGAAAATCAGGATCAATCACTCCAACAACACGGGAACCCCCTTTTACGTGTTCATTTAGCATCAAGAAGAGCCCATATTGGCTAAATGGCTGTCTTGGCTTATACTTTAATGGAACCATTGTTGAGGCCCCAGGAGGAAGCAATCTTTTTCTGGTTAGTAAACCTTCTAAGCTAGCAGACAGCCAACAGCCATGAAAAACAGATACAAAAACTTTGTGATTGGAAACTTATATGTAATAATGGAAGGTGACACTACCATTCCACTCTTTCATTTCTCAACTCCTGTCCTTTGACTGGGAGAAGCAGAACCATACATTGGCTACTGATTAGAGCATTATCTCATTCTATTGCACAGCACCCCAGTTTCTCAGAGGGGTGTCTCCTTGCTGATACCGTAACTGAGTCTTCAGTAGGTTATTCTACCATTCTGTAAAGGCATGTGCTTGTAGGTGATGGGATACATGGTGAGGCCAGTGCAATCCATAGACATCTTCTCTCACTTCTTTGGTAGAAGCAATATTGAATGGAACACTGTGATGGTGAGTAAAGGTTTTCATAGACAACATTGCTGGCAGAAACATAGCTGTCAGAAAAGGCAAATCCACATCTAGAATAAGTATCTATTCTAGTAAGGATAAGTCACTGCCTCTCCCCCTCACCCCCATTATAGAAAGAAAGCAATGTCATTAACCTGCTACCATTACCATATATCTTACTGGTCTGTCCCTACCCTGAATATGGTCTTATATAGGGATTCAGTGTTGGTCTCTTGCTATCTGGTTAAACAATCAGCGGTTGCCAGATCAACCTTGGGTGAGGGGAAAGCAATATTTTTGAACCTCTGCATATCCTCCATCCCTATGCCCATGAGCCCAGCCCCAGGGTGGCCAGAGAAAGAGGCTGACTGATATCCATAGAAAATTATTCTGTGTATGTGATTATCGAGTACCTCCTTGGTAATAGCTGTGGGCAAAATCCTTAATCCCTATAACCCATTCAGAGTTCTTGGCTACAAACAAGGAAATCTGACTCTGGTTAATTAAACAGAAATAGATTTTATTAGATGGCTTTGGGTAACCCACGGTATCAATGTGAAGTTAGGTAAATGAATTTAAGAAAAAGACAAAAGCCAAGAAAAGTTCATGGCCACGAATAGAGCAGAGGACTTGGGCAGTCCAACTTTGGACACTAGCTGTCATTTTCACTGCTGGACTCTAAAATCGGCTGTACCATCTGAGAGTATGCTCTGCCTATGCTGTCTTTGTGTACTTCCACATGAGGCAAAATCCCTGGCAGGAGCATCTGCTTGGCCAAATCTGGGCCACATGCTTCTTGCCAAGGAGTTGGAATAGGAATATCTGCTCACTTTAGGCCTAGTGGGAGCTGGGGTCTTGCCTTCCTTCAAGATGTTCCAGACATTTAAGAAGGCAGCTCCAATGAAGATAGCCAAAACCTGACAAATGTCTATTGCCCGCTCTAAGCCTCACCAGACATTTAAGAAGGCAGCTCCAATGAAGATAGCCAAAACCTGACAAATGTCTATTGCCCCCTCTAAGCCTCAGGTTTTTTTTTTGTTTTTTGTTTTTGTCTTTTGTCTTTTTTCCGTGTCCGGCAACGGATCGCAACCCTCAGTGTTGCCCCCGTACCGGACCGGGGACCGGCAACGGGATTGCAACCCTCGGCGTTGCTCCCGCGCCTCGCTCAGCCAGTGAGAGGGAACCGGTCCGTATGTGGGATCCGAACCCTCGGGCGGGAGCGCCGCCGCGCTTCCCAAGCGGGGCACTATCCAGTGCGCCACCGGGCCAGCCCCTAAGCCTCAGTTTTCTCATCTGTGCAATGGAGATAATAATATCTTTTTAAAAAATTCTTGTCCTTTGCCATGAAGTTTTATCCTAATATCCTTTTAATCCTTATCCATTACTATGAGGATTAAATTAAATAATGCTTGTAAAATATAATAAATCTCAGTTGTTGCTACTGTTTCTATCATTACCTCAATGTGTTTATCTCCTTGTCCCAAAGCAATTTCTGCAATTCCTAACCTTGGAACAGTCTAACTACCCTTTCCCTCGACTCCTGCTCTGGGCTGCTGGAATAACTGGTAAAACCATCCCAGTTGATTTTATTACAAACGAATAGTTTCCAGCCTCAAGGGGTCCTCAGTGCTGCTCTCACACCTCCTGCCCATCTCTGCTCCCACTTCCCCAAGCAAATGCATTGACTTGTCTCCTTTGGTGAGGAAAGAGGGAGTTTACATGAAAACTTCCCTTCCATCCATCCATCTGCTAACTCATGCATATTTGCCCCAATTATTACTATCATCCCCACCCCTGACTGTCAAATAATGTCAGGTCTTTCCTCCCTTAAAGGGTTAATGCCTCCCTTTGTCTGTGCTATTCTGCCTTCTCTTGCTCAGGCTTCTGTCCCTGGATTTTTAGTATCTCTTAGTCCACTGGTTTCTTCCCTGTGGTTTGTAACATCAAATGCTGCAGAGACGCTTCTGAACACTCATTGGATATCATTGATTCTGGGGTTATTAAAATAGAACACATTATTTTTGTAGATTTGATCAATGCACTTTGTAAAACATTAAAAGCAGCACGGAGTTTGCTTTAAAAAGTGCATGGAGTGAAAATCACTTGAAATCTCTAACCCAGAGATAACAATTCTGTGCATCCTTCTTGATCCTATCTCACTTTTCAAACACAAGCATATTTTGCATCTAGTTTTTACATAGAGAAAATGTATGTCCCCTTTCTTTCCTGCATGTCATTTTCTTTTCTACACAGAATCATTCCCATCAGAATATATACATGTTGTTATTTCTCCCATTTTTGTTTTTGTTTTAAAACCCTCTATTAGTACATTCTAATCCAGATATCTCATTACTCTGCTCCCCTTTATGGAAACATTTACTGAAAGAATGATCAATTCTCACTGTATTGACTCCGTCTTATCCAGTCTCCTTTGTGGATTCCTCCTCCTCTTCCCAACCTTTAAGCATTGGAGTGCCCCAGGGATCTGTCTTCAGACCTCTTCTCTTTTCTATCTACACACACTCTTTGGGTGATTTCGTAGAGTCTCGTGGCTTTAAATATAATTTTTATTCTGTTGACTCATACATTTATATCTCCATCCAAAGCTTCTCTGTTGACCTCCAGGCTCCAAGTTGCCTATTGGACATTTCCACAGGTATCCTCAACATAACACACCCAAAACTGAACTCTTGAGTTCCACCCTCTCAATATTCCCAACCCCACTTTCTACTTACTCAGGCAAAAGACCCTGGAGTCATCCTTGTTGCCACTTGTTTTTCTCACATCCCACATCTAATCCACCAGCAAATCTCATTCACTATACCTTCAAAATATTCTTAATTTCCACCTACTTCTTATCACCTCTGCTGCTTACCCCCTAGTCCAAACCATCATCTTTCTCTTGGATTACTTCAATAGC
The DNA here is from genome assembly GCF_000696425.1 of Galeopterus variegatus. Classification (NCBI taxonomy): domain Eukaryota; kingdom Metazoa; phylum Chordata; class Mammalia; order Dermoptera; family Cynocephalidae; genus Galeopterus; species Galeopterus variegatus. The sequence continues at coordinate 26,578 of NW_007735245.1, read as the reverse complement.
GTCTTTACTAGTCTCTCTGTGTTGTGGGTTGGCTTGTGTCCCCCCAGGAAAATATGTTGGAATTGTAACTCTTGGTACCTGTGAATGTGATCTTATTTGGAAATAGGGTCTTGGCTAATGTAATCAAGTTAAGATAAGGTCATACTGGATTAGAGTGCATCTTAATCCAATAAGACTGGTGTCCTTGTAAGAAGAGAAAACAGACACAAGGAGGGAGAATGCCATGTGAAGACACAGAGACACACGCAGGAAGAACACCATGCGATGACGCAGCCGAGATGGCAGTTATGCAGCTGCAAGCTAGGGAATGCCAAGCATTGCCAGCGACAACGGGAGCTGAGAGGAAGGCATTGAACAGGTTCTCCACTAGAGCCCTTGAGAAAGTACAAGCCTGCTGAAACCTTGATTTCGGATTTCTAGCCTCCACAACTGTGAGAAAATAAATTTCTCTTGTTTTTAGAACCCAGTTTGTGGTACTTTGAAATGGAAGCCACAGGAAATCAATACACCCTGCTCCTTTCTTTTCTCTCTAGAAAACTACTTTTCACACAGCAAAAAAATATATGAGTTATCTGGTTGATGATGTCACTCAAAAACCTCCATTTCTCCAAAAAGTTAAACTTAGAATAACCACACGATACAATAATTCCACGGCTAGATATATGCCCAAAAGAATTGGAAGGAGGGACTCAAGCAGATACTTGTACACCCATGTTCAGAGCAGCATTATTTACAATAGACTAATGGTGAAAATAACTGCAATGTCCATCAACAGATGAATAGATAAACAGAATGAGGTACATACGTACAATGGAATATTATTCTGCTTTACAGAAAAATGAAATTTTGATGCGTGCTACAACACGGACAAGCAGCATTATTTACAATAGACTAATGGTGAAAATAACTGCAATGTCCATCAACAGATGAATGGATAAACAGAATGAGGTACATACGTACAATGGAATATTATTCTGCTTTACAGAAGAATGAAATTTTGATGCGTGCTACAACACGGACGAACCTTGAAAAGATTATGCTAAGTGAAATAAGCCAGACATAAAAGGACAAACATTTTATGATTCCATATATATGAGGCACCTCGAATGGGCAAATTCATAAAGACAGAAAGCAAAGTAGAGATTAACAGTGGCTGGGAGGAGAGAGGAATGGGGAGTTACTGTTTAATAGATATAGAGTTTCACTTTGGGATAATGAAAAATTCTAGAAATAGTGGTGATGGTTGTAGAACATTGTGAATGTGCTTAATGCCACTGAATTGTATACTTAAAAATGGTTAAAGTGGCAAATTTTATGTTATACATACTACCACAACTTTTAAAATGCATAGAAGAAAAAAGGTGGTTAATATATTACCACATGTAAAGGCAAACAACAACAACAACAAAAAACCCACAAAAACCAAAAAAGCTTCAAAGGCCTCAATTCACTCGGAGCCCAAGTCTTTACCTTGCCTACAAGACCCTAAGGAATATGGCTCCTAACTTTCTGTTGGACCTTATCTCTCTCCCTGAAACACTCTTTAGCCACACCGACATCCTTGCTCTTCCTCCAACATGCTGAGCACATTCTAGTTTCAGGGCATTTGCATTTGCTGATTCCTCTGCTTTGAATCCTGCTCTCACCTTCCAATCCCATCTCCAGTCCATGTCTGCATAGTTCTCTCCTTCCCTTCCTTCAGACCTCTGATTAAAAATCACCTTACCAATAAGGCCTTTCCTGACTACCCTATATAAAATCGTACAGTATTCTTTCTATTCCTTGTCCTGCTTTATTTTTCTCTGTACACTCACCCCATCTCACCTACTATATACTGCTTTATTTGGTTGTCTGTATCCTCCCATTTGACAGCAAGCTCCATGAGGTCAGGGACTTTGATTTTTTTAGTCACTGCTCTATTTGCAGTGCCCTGAACACTACCTGGCAAGCAGTAGCTACTCAGTAAATATTTGTTGGATGAATAAATTAATATTATAAATGCTCTTTTGTAAATTACAAAATACTCTCAGTCCTTTAAAGAAATACTCAAAGTGTATTTAATCAAAATTGGGTAAAATAAAAATAATTCTATAAATTACTGAGTTAAATAGTGTAAGACTTCATTTGTAAATTTTTCATGTTAGTATTTTGGGGAGGCGGAAAGGGAGTTAGTGCCCTGGTGCTGTCATGCTAAATATTTTTGGGTTATGGAAACTTTTGAGAAATGATGTGGAGCCTTTCTCAGAAAATATTCAAAAACACACAAAGTTTTGCATGTAATTTTAGGGGGGTCATAGAACATCTGAAGCCCATTTATTGAACCCCTACTGAGCCTATAAGTCTATTTTAAAGCTATGCTGGGCCCCATATAACTCTGAGTCTGGTCTGTACTAAGAACATAATCTTTACCCCTGTGATACCCTAGCTTATTCAGTTTCAGTGGGAAGTGTAGTTTAAGATTTGATCTCTCTGAATGTCATTTCTTCATCTTTGAGCATGATCACCAGTCTTGTTTTCTCAAGTAAGTTTGACTTTATATTTATCACACATAATTCTAAATTCTGGAGGAGTTACTTTGTGGTAAGTGTAACTGTTCCAAACTTAGAATTATGTGTGATAAATATAAAGTGTTCAGACTCAGCACTTAACAAATTTCTAGATAAATTGCTGAGTATACTATTTAATTCTCACTACTGATCATTCTACAATGTGTACACAGAATAAATACAATTTAGAATATCCAAAAACAAAATGCAGTTCAGTGCTCACCCTTTGGACTATCAAAGCCATTTTTTCTGAGGTTACTAATGACTAAAGAGTCATTGGGTTAGAAGTCACCCTACTCAACTTCTCTATGACATTTGACATTATTGATCACTGCACTTTTTTTTTTTTAAATTTTCATCTTTTTATGGCTTCCTTGGCACTTCTCTCTCCTAATTGTCTAGGTGCCCACTCTGGCCACATTGCAGTCTCCTTCCTTGATCCGTCTTCTTTATCAGGCTCACACCAGGATGTTCCCTTGGCCTCTTTTCCATTCTACTCTATGCTCTCTCCCTGGGCAGACTTACCAGACTTAATTATCACTATAATGTGAATGGCTCCCCAGTCTTCAGCCTTAACCTCTCTTTCTGGAGCTCTAGATCTGCATCTTCAACTGGAGTACTCCACGTCTGCTAGATTCCTAAATAGTTGACTGATCCAGTAATGCCCCAAACCTACTGTCTACTTCCATTCTTTATCTCAGTTCATGGCAGCATCATCTACCAATTCACTAGAGTTAGAGTCACATGTCACACCTCTTTCTTCCATACCCTGACTGGCTTGAGAAATAAATGGCTTTGATAGCATCAACTGTTAGCACAATGTAGTGCTCAAGAACGAGGATTCTGGAGCTGGGTACCTGGGTTCACCTCTAGGTGGGGGATCTTGAGCAAGTTGCTTAACCTCTCTGAGTTTACTCATCATCTCTTAAATGAATAGTGATAGTAGCTACCTCCTAAGGTTCTTGTGAGGATTAAATACATTTGTATTTGTAAGGTGCTTAGAACAGTGCCTTGCACACAGTAAGTGCTACATACGTGCCTGTTAATAAATTGGTCTTGGGTTTGTCCTCACTCGAGTCCATCCTTCTCACTGCTGACAGAGGTTTTTGAGGGACTACCAATTATTGAGTACTCAGCCAGGGGCCAGTCATTACGCTAAGTGCAGAATCTCATTTAATCCTCAAAACAACCTGTGATGGAAGTGTTATAATTTCCATTTGAGAGATGAGGAAACTGGGGCTTTATGAGCTAATGTACTTTGCCCAAGGTCACACCATTTGTATATGCTAAAGTTGGGGTTTTAATTCAGGTCTGCCTATTCTCAGAACCAGTGTTCAAAAACCAGAAAACTATACTATACTGCTTTCCAAAACCTGAGTTAATCACTTACTGCTTAAACTCTTCAAAATCCCCACACTACCTATGCTGTCATAACATTCCTTTACAACCTTGTTCCATTTAACTTTATTTCCTGCAACTTTCCTCCATATGGCCTGCCTTTTCCTTCCTTCTTTTTTTCTTTACTTTGTTCTTTCAACTTTTACTGAATGCCTGAGGGCCAGGCACAGTATTAAATTGGAGAAGACAAGAGAAATGAGCAATTTATCTTCAAGGAGCTCATAGTCTGATACAAATTATTACTGACAATACAGTGAGGGGAGTGCACTAGGGTGATGTGGGAGCCACACTGGGCAGAGGAGGAGATGAGCAGGGAGAGTTTCTTTAAGGAAGGGACATTTAGCTATCTTAAAGGATATTCTGGGCAGACAACTTCTTGTCATTCGTTAACAATCCTGACTTCTTGCTCTTTGCCTTTGAGATCCTTGGGGTGGGTGTCTTTTTCCCCATCAGACTGTTTGTCAAAGACCGGATTTCATAAACACCTTTTCTGTGACAACATCCTTTACTTCCTGGTTAGTTAGTTTGTTTATACATACCTCAGTTACAGCATGTATCACACTGTAGCTTAACTATTGATCTATCCGTCCTATCTTTTTGACTAAATTGTGATTTCCTCCAGGGAAAAGATGGTCTTTATTTTTGAACTGTCCTTCATTCCAAAAGTGGCATGACCAGAATATCATAGTACTCAATAAAGTTTTGTTAAATGAAGAATTTTTTTTGCCTATTCCCAAAAGAAAGTATAAGGCAGGGAGCCTTTCTGACTAGTATGAAACTATTCAGATTATCTCTCATAGTACCTAACATGATGCTCTGCAGAGAGTAGGTGCTCAATAAATCCTAAGTATTTGATGGTTCTGTCAGTGAAATATCTGAAATAATGCTAGGAATAAGACATTTATTGTTCAATCTACTTCTATGGATAAATTAAGATTTTCATGTCTGTCTGGGTGGCAGTGCTCTAGGTCAGGCATGAGAAAAATGAAGAATTATTGGTTTTAGAGGTAGTATGGAGGATTTCCTTTCTTCCCTGGGTGGGCCAAGGTTCTAGAATCTTGTGCACAATTAAGGCATGAAAGTATGGTGCTTCTCAGAGCAGCATGCCATGGTCTACAAAGGTTGCTGCCAAGAGTCTACCGTTCTAGTCCATGTCTGTCTAAAGACCCAGGAATTTCTCTTGCAGCTGCCCCTGGTTCTGTTTTCCTAGGCACACCATGCAGCCGTTTCCTCTCTCTGGTTGTTCCTCCTTTCTGGTAGCATAGCTCTCTCTTCTGCCAGTCTCTTTCTCCTGGCAATGTTTACCTCCAGTAGACTCTCTTTCTGGAGCTCTAGATCTGCATCTTCAACTGGAGTACTCCACGTCTGCTAGATTCCTAAATAGTTGACTGATCCAGTAATGCCCCAAACCTACTGTCTACTTCCATTCTTTATCTCAGTTCATGGCAGCATCATCTACCAATTCACTAGAGTTAGAGTCACATGTCACACCTCCTTCTTCCATACCCTGACTGGCTTGAGAAATAAATGGCTTTGATAGCATCAACTGTTAGCACAATGTAGTGCTCAAGAACGAGGATTCTGGAGCTGGGTACCTGGGTTCACCTCTAGGTGGGGGATCTTGAGCAAGTTGCTTAACCTCTCTGAGTTTACTCATCATCTCTTAAATGAATAGTGATAGTAGCTACCTCCTAACGGCCCCTCTGCCCTTCCCCTCCCCCGCGGCCCCGCTGCCGCCGGGGTAACGGATATGCAGGCGACCGGCCGGGAGGAAGGGCGCAGCTCCGGACGGGGCTGGGGAATCGTGGTGGGAGGGCGAGCTGCAGGTGGGGGGGTCGCAGCAGTTCCGCGCCAGTCGCTCCCTCCGCTCTCACCCCAGCCTCTTGTCCCCACCCTGGGCGCGCTCCATCACCAAGGTTAGGTCTTGTCTCTCTCCGCTCACCTCTCACCAAGGAATCCTTTTCTTCAGAGATGAGCCCCTCCAGTGATTTCCTTCATTCCGCAGAGCCCTTCGGCTTTTTCCCACTTGTCCACTGTTGACAAAGGCTTTGTAATAGGGTTGAAATTTGATTTTAGTGTGTATCACACATTCAGTGGTTGTAGTTTGCAAATAGATTGTAATCAACTGTTCTGTTGTTAATAAGACGGTGACTTGTCTTTTTACTGATTGCATGAAGTATACAGAGTAATCACATCTTTGGTTTTGGCTCTTCTGTTGTTTTTGGAATGGAGGGAAAGGAAGGAGGGAAGAGAATTATTTTAATTTTCAGGTTTTCTGCTAAGTTTTTGTTAGCTAGGGAGAAAATTACTATATTGTAAACAATGCACCTTACCTGTGTATTACAGAAATCACGCTCCTCCCTTCCTGCTAATTTCTGTTATAACAGCTCCTGGAGGGTATTTAATAGATAGTGATAAGGAAGCCTACATTAATACAGGGAAAAGTAAAGATAGTGAGCCCATTTATATATTTATAAGGCGAGATACCTTAAGGGCTTTAAGCATTGCAATAGGTTATTCTCAGTAACTAGTAATTCAGCTCCAGGATAGAGAAAGATAGACTCATCTGTCACCTCCAGGAATTCACATCTATGTTATGTGCAGGAACAAAGAGTGTAAAATCAATATGAACACACATACGCTAGCTAGATTTTATCAATTAAACTGTTTCAGTTCTCTAATTTTTATATATTTAGTGATAGGATGTTTAGGCAATAGCAGTGTGTTTATTCATATAGCCATTATAATAATTGAAGAACAGAGGGAAAGAGATGTAGTCAGGTTAAGCAGAATCTTGAAGACTGTAAAATAAATTCACTTGTAACATACATTATTTGATTATTGCCAGAAATGAAAGGCCTAGAATTATTAATGCTTTCTTGTTACTTAATTTTCTGGTAGTGTTTTGTGGCCACATATTGTAAGTAAGAATGAAATAAGGGACAAACATTTCAGCTTGTAGGGTTGTTGATTTATTGTTTCTAATAACATCAGTCTGTCTTAAAACCTTGGCTAGAGTCCATATTATGGTTTTTATTGAAAGAAGAGTATTGGTCTTTCTTCTTTCCAGTAGTAATTTTCAGCACCACTGCCAGTTCTTCATGGACGCATAGGATGCGAGCATGCTGAAGCACATCTTATAGTTATGTAGTGTGGAATGCTTGATTTGGGCAGAAGGCTGCATGTATGCTGTGATTCATTTTAAGTATTTCAACACTTAACTGTTTCATAGAATCGTATTACTTTGGAATATCTGGAGCTGGAAGGGAAGTGTAAGATTTAGTTTAAAAATGCAGTTAGTTACCTCTTGATTTGTAAAGTCAGCTTTGTGGCTAGAGTAACCACAGTGAGTCTGGGACTCCTCATAGTCCGTTTGGATACTATTCCTAAATGGTTACTCTAGGTTGATCATGCAGGGACAACGTTCCTGAGCATATGTTTGACTGCATTATCTTTTCAGGCCATTTATAAATTATTTTTTGAAAGATTCATTTATTGTGGATAATTGAAATTTGATTCTGTAGAGAGTCCCTACTATATGACTCCTGTCCTGGATAAACACATTGTTTAGTAGGCAAAATTAAATAAGGAGTACTTTTCTTTGTAAGTTGGAACCATCAAAGAAATTATTATATGATTGGAATCTTAGTGTTGTGTATTATTTCTAAAGAACTGGTGCTGTTCCTTTAAAAATAATGAAGAGGTGTAAGAGTCTTTAGAATCCAGGAATTTTAACAGCGTAAAATCTTTCAGGAAAAAGGACATCCATAAAAGATATGTTAGCCTTTGTTAGAGAAAAGGAACTTCTAATAATGCAATAATAGGTAGTTTTCAGATATGAAGATAATGCTCTTAAAACACTGTTAGTAGAAAAGACAGTTGAATTTATTTTCAGGCATTGGTGGTGAAATTTTGATGTATTCCCCTGGATTTCTAGCCTAGAGTGCTTTCTAGTGCTGTGAACTGTTCAGCTTCCTTGGTTTTTATGTCATTTTGCTATACTAAATATTACTTGAAATAAGCAGAGTGTTAGATAGAAGCTGAAAATTTTGTTTTACATCCAGAGTAGTATTAATATTTAATTGTATGTGATATTATGTATACATGGTAAAATGATAAGTGCTAGTTCTTGTATATGTTAGCCATGAGTCTTTGGGGACAATCTTTTTGCCTTTCCAGGGCTCTTTCCTCTTCCATAAAACAAGAGTATAGATGGTTGTATGTGATATTATGTATACATGGTAAAATGATAAGTGCTAGTTCTTGTATATGTTAGCCACGAGTCTTTGGGGACAATCTTTTTGCCTTTCCAGGGCTCTTTCCTCTTCCATAAAACAAGAGTATAGATGGCCAGGGCTTTTCAAAGTTCATTCTAGTTTATAAGTTTTTGATTTAACTTTTAATGGTTTTTATTCCTTGGATTGTTAAAATTATTAATGATAGTAACCATCAATATCCTGAAAATTATTATGTTTTAAAAAATAAGTTGTGGAGTTCATAGATTCAGTTTTTCATAGGCAGAGTAATAAAGCATACAAGAATAGAGCGACATGGAGAAACCATGTAAAGAAAATCTGTTTGATCCATTTGTGAATAGTTTTTACAAAGAATAAACACACATGAGCAGAGACTATCCCTGTTTCCAGTAATATACTGGAGTGTAAATCTTGGCATATAAAATAGAACATCAGTAAGTCAGGTCATACTAGCTGTGTGACCCTGATGAAATCACTTCCTCTTTCTGGCGTTTAAGGTTCTTCATCTGTAATGTTAGAGAACTGGACTTGATACTTTCCAAGCTCACAGCCCCATATTATCTAAGGACCCATTCAGATCTAAATTTCTGTGCTTTTTAATGGTTTAATTATGTTTGATATACAAAGAGGACACAAGTTAAAGGACTATTATTAATAGCATCCTTTTAAATTGACAATATACTTCAAAAATTTTTGGTGGGATTTTGATCTGTGAATGGAAAGCTAACCCAGTGAAACTCTTTTATTTAACTTAAATAAAAATTGATGGTCATGGATTAATTTTTTGTTGCAGGATTTGGGAAAGGAGAAGTTCTGCAAATATTGCACTTCCCTTATTTTCAAGAATAAGGAATCATTGCCATAACATTACTATGATTTTCACTTATAGAACTCTCCCATGAGAACACTTGTGTTTCAGGCTTCAGTTTCCCAAAGGTATTATGTTGATTAGTTAGGGTTAACTTGCCTTGCTGGAACTTGTTTGAAATTTTCAGTTTGGCCACCCGATGGGGCACAAACCACACTTTTTGTTTCAGGCACTTCTGCAATGAAAGTACAGTATAGTGTATTTAAGATAACATTTGTAAATGATTGTGATAGTGATATGCCTGGCATTTACAAATGTTTTTTAAATGAGTGAGTGAATGTTGTAAAGACAGGAAGCGATATCTATTCTTTATTATCTTGGTAAAGTGTGTTAGGGTGAGTATCCTGGAAAGATTATACTTGTCTATCCATCCTGAAGGTTGGTTTTGGATCAGCTTTTGGGTGAAGGCCCAGATCATAAGAACCTAAGAATCTTATTTGACCTGGGGTGACATTGGAAAATTAGTCCTGGCTTCAAATTCAATCTTAATCTGGAAAGCATTTGAGAGACTGATTGAGTTATGCTGGCTAAGGTTTCAGATATATTTGAGTTGTAGGCCCCAAAGGAGTGTACCCAAAACTCCCACGGAGTACTAGAAGATGGTATTAGAACCCACGGAGTACTAGAAGATAGTATTAGAACTGTTAATTTTATTTATTTTTATGCATAAGAAAAGAAATAAAGTTTTACTAGTATTTAATAAATGGATTGATGAAGTACCCTTGCTAAGGAGGTCATCAGAAGGATTGCCAATGTTTTCTCACTTGTTTGTTCACTTTCAGCAAATAGCAATTAATCCAGTTATGAGTGCATAGTTAAATGAATTTATAAATACTATCTACAAACCCTTATAAAAGGGACATAACTTAAAGACTCTTGTAAAGAAGCCATAACAGTAATACTAATAATGCAAGCACAAGTGAACAACAAGAAAATGGCAGAGCCAACAATTTTACTTGTAGTACTAGCTTTTTGTCAGCCAAATTACAGATTAAAAACAATGACATTTTGATAGACCTGATGAGAAGTTTGTCAGAAACTTTCAGAATTAAAATAACTCTTTGAAATAAAGTTTTACATCCACTGTCATCTACAATGAACTTCACCCTAAGTATCTATTATATATAAGTATTCTGTCTTTGTGAGGTCTATATTTCAGCTTATAGCCATTTTTTTATCGTTTTAAAATCAACTGAATACTGAACTTTGAACCAGAACTTTGAAATATTGTATCACCAAATGTTAAATGAAGATTTTAAAAAATAATGAAACTTTTCAGTTATGTTCTTTAAAAGCATTGTTATTCATAATTTCTTAGATCAAAAATATTTTTTGTACTGTTCATAAATGAAAGGTAAAAATTATTTCATCTTTGTCTCATCTTTTTAAAACTTCTATTTTAAAAACTTCTCTGTTTTGTAATGTACACAGTTGTAAATGGACATAATTTATAAATAAGTGTACATATATTGAGGTGCATAATAAAATTTTTTTTTTGATGGGATGTGTCATAATAATAGATTGAAAGACTTTGCACAGGTTGTACAGATTAACTAAGACTGGCTTGTGGGTTGCCTGGTATTGAACTGGCTTTTGGGATTGAGAGAGTGTCAGAATTCACCAAGGTTCTTGCCCAGTATATTTACCTTTTCAGGTCTTTCCTTGCCTACTAAATGCTAAAAGAAGCCAAGTAGACAAAGCTCATGAACAAATGCCTTAAAAATCATTCATTCACTTGACAAATATTTATCAGGGTCCTACTGTTTGCTATAGACTGATGATTTGTTGTTAAATTCTACCTTCTCTTTCATTACCTTAAAAACAGAGGGAAAAAATGAAACACTTGCACAAAAAATTTTGTGCGCGTATGTTTTTGGTTTTGTGTTTCATTCAACAGTGTTTTCAGCATTAAATGGTATAGAAAGAGAAAATTAGAAGATTGCAAATTAAGGACTTGGAACATGGCTATAAATTTGAATCACTTGTGTAAGTGATACTATGTTTTACACCCTTAAGACTGACTTGTTTTGTCAGACTGAAATTTAGTTGCTTATTTCTTCTCGTCAGGAAGAAAGTATGGTAACTATAGGGACCAATCAGAAAATTTTTAAAAATTGTTTATTTGCCAAAAGTCAAAGGAAAGTATAATTAATCTGCTGTAAGCATAATCTATAGCTTTCATATTTTCTGTAACAAAAGGATTAATAATATGTTGGTTAAGAAAACATGGTTATCTCTTATTTGTTGAACTTCAATATTAGAAAGACCTTAGACCAGACATAAGGAGAGAAGTCCTAAGATCTACTTCTGTCAGTGACTATTCATAAATAATTAGTGAATAAGTGATTTTTTGAAGGTTGAAGGACTGAAATGTAATCATAGAGGAAAATGGGAAATTTTTAGATTATTGTGTGAGTTACTGGGCTAAATTTGTAAAGTTGTAATTCACAAAGTAATCCCTGTGCTTTGTGAGCTTTTTCTATACCTCAGAACAGTGGTTCTTAAACTCTTTTGTCTCAGGACCACTTGAAACTCTTAGAAATTATTGAGGATTCCAATGTGTATTGATATATACCTGTTGTATTAGTCTGTTTCTGTTGCTTATAACAAAATACCTGAAACTGGATGATTTATAAAGAAAATGAAATTTATTGCATACCGTTTCTGAGGCTGGAAAGTCCAAAGTCCAAGGAACACATCTAATGATGGCGACAGTGACCCAGGGGTCTCAACATTGCAAGATGGTGGAGGCAAAGAGACTTAACTTCTCATGTTCTCTTCTTTTAAAACCCTCAGAACTACACTCATGACCACCATTTTTAATCCATTCACTAGGCGTGGTCATCAGAATCTAATCACCTCTTCAAGGCCCCACCTCTCAATTACCATAATAGGATTTCCCACTCTCAACAATTATAGTGAGGATTAAGCCTCGATGAAGTTGGGGGGGCATTCAATCTACAGCACCTATGTATATATATGCACATATATACACACATACTACATTAGAAATTAAAACTGAGAAATATTTAAAACACAAGAGTACACATGCACGCCTTCTACTACCCATCAGAGACAAAACATCACACTTCATGTAGTCTCTGGAAAACTCCTTTGTATATTTGTGAAAGAATAAGAGTGAAAAATGCAAATTGTAGTAGTATTATTATGTGGTATTTGACCTCTTGAGTTACCCTGAAAGGGTTTCAAGGACCGCTAATGATCCCTGAACCATACTTTGAGAGTTGCTGCCTTAGAGTACAGGACTTCTTTCAGATAGTTTAGAGATGGCAAAAAGGATCTCTAGTCTTATGAAGCATATAATAGGATAAAAGAATCCCCAGGATGAGGATTCTCTGGTGTCTGCCTCACAGTGAAGGACAGTACAGAAGAGAAAGTTACCTTTCCTGGATTTCTTCTGATCCCTAGATCCACTCTCCTTTCTTTGAATTGAATTATAAGTGTGGTCAGCTTGTCATTAAGGAGAAAGTAATTAACATTTATTGAACAGTTAGGAACCAGATGTCAGCTGCTTTACATATGTTGTCTCATTTAATCTTCACAACAGTTTTGAAAGATAGATGACCTGTTATCTCTGTTTTACTGATGAGGAAACCCAGGCTTAGAGAGAATAGTCAGTTTGCTCATGGCTGTATACCTAGTAAGTAACTAGAGTCAGAATTTGAAATCAAATATGTCAGACTGTGGAGCTCTTGCTTTTATAAATAACAACAGTGATGGTAGTAGTGGCAATAACAGCAGCTGTTATTTTTTTGAGTGTTTACTGTGACAGGCACTGTGATAAGCACTTTAAAAACATTTCTCCTTATAGCAAGCTGTTTAGGTAGGTTGTTAGCTCTGTTTGTAGATGGGGAAACTGAGTCTTAGAACCATTAAGGAACTGATTACATTGATACTGCTAACTGTGAATAGCAGAGATGAGATTGTAAGAACCCATGCTCTTAATTTATGATAAAATGAATAAATTCATCCATTTATACATACCTTTAGGCCTGGTCGGACCTGTTATCGATCACCACTGATCTGTCTACAGCACCTGTTCTATAGCATAGTGAAGTAATGGTTGATCTACTTTTAGCTCCATTTATACATACCTTTAGGCCTGGTCGGACCTGTTATCGATCACCACTGATCTGTCTACGGCACCTGTTCTATAGCATAGTGAAGTAATGGTTGATCTACTTTTAGTCCCAGGTTTCAGTCTGCATGGTTTGGAATTAGTATAGTATAGTCTGTAGGACAGAGTTCGCCACTGTTAATTTGTATTTCGTTTAAGGTTATCATTGTAACTATTACTGGACAAGCAGCTGGTAAATAGAGGACCTTATGAAGATGAGCCATAAGAAAAAGGTAATGAGATACAGTGATAGGGTAAAAAAGGGAAGATAAAAGTGGACATAGCTGTTGCTATGACACAGTTGTGACATTTGGCTTCTAGATCATAAGGTCATGGAATGTTAGACCTGTAAGGAATTTTAGAGATTATTTAGCCCAATTCCCTTACTTACTTAAGTGGGAAATCAGGTCCAGAGAGGTTAGGTGATTCAGGTCATATGGCTTGGTTAGTGTCTGAATTATCATAATCATCCTGATTCATTTTATTGCTCATTGTTTCATATCATATGTTAGTATGTTAACAGTGCATACAAAGAACAAACTCTGAAGCCATACCTAGGTTCATATTCTGACTCTACCAGTTTACCGGCTGAGTGACTTGAGGCAAATCACTTAACCTTTCTGTGCTTCAGTTTCCTCATCTGTAAAATGGGGATATAATAGTTCTTATAGGATTATTGTGAGGATTAAATTATTTAAAGTATGAAAAGTGCTTAGAATAATGCCTGCCACATAGTAAGAGCAATATATTTGCTATTAAAATTATTTATCCTATAGTGATCAATGGTATTAGATAATGATTGATTAACAGTATCTTGGTGAGAAAACCAAGCCTCAAGGCTTGTCAAATTAAGGTTTTCTTGGAAAATGGCTTTGTTGATTTTAGCTAATACTTCTGTTATCTGTGGTATTTGTTTTAATAGATTGCTTTTAACCTTCTTCTATCTAGTAAGAAAACCAGGTGAGAACAGTTATGTGGCTGTGAAGTAAATTAGTTCTACCGGTCACTTGTAGCCTGTATTCATTTCAGTTTTAGACTGTGCCTGTGTATTCTTTTTTTTAATTGAGGTGAAATTCACATATGTATTCTTAGGTGTGTTTGAGTGGCTTTAAGTGAGTTGTTTGAGATTTTTAGTGGACATCTAATTTTAGTTCTTTTCCATTTTATAGTGAAAATTTAATTTTTAATCCTAGAATTAGTTTTAGAGTTGAAAAAGACCTTCTCAACCCCTTTGTTTTACAGATGAGTTATAGCAGAGAAACCAAGACATGTGGTAAGTTTTAAAACTAGCTGATAACAGAGCCTGGTGTAGGAATATTGGCTTTCTGCTCACTGCTGTAACTTGCTGAGGCTTATCACCACTGTATAAACATTTCTTTGCTTTTAAATTTTAAGGATGAATTTTCTTTGTACAAGTCAATAGGGATTATTAACGATTACTCAAATGCTCTGGACTAATACATTTATCTGAATCTAATCAATTAAATCACATTAACAGCCTAAAATAGATATTGTGTATGCCAGTTAAAAGACCAGAAAAATTATGAGGCTCTGAACTTAAAGATGTTATTGTTTTCTCAATACAGAAAATTAGCTACTGCCCCGTTTAGGTATGATCTCAAGTAGAAACCTATCTTGAGTGAGGACACAGGACTGAGGAATTATGTTAAGACCTGAGGAATTGTGGTAAGACTTGAGGGGTTAGCAAGACTGAGGAAAGCAAGACTTGGGGAGGTTGAAAAATGAATTGGCCATTCCCCTGAGTTTGGATGTTGGCACAGGTTATGTGTGTTACTTGTATACGAAGAGTACATCCCACAGCTCCTAAAACCCAAGTTGACAAGCCAAAGTCAGACTGGA
>NW_007735245.1:9842-10892 GCF_000696425.1 Galeopterus variegatus | reverse complement strand
ATACGAAGAGTACATCCCACAGCTCCTAAAACCCAAGTTGACAAGCCAAAGTCAGACTGGATATCAAGTCAGAATATGTATTAAACCAATTCCTAAAGTATTCATGAGTGTCTCCCCTTTTTCTTCTTCTTTTTTTCTTAGTAGTAAAACAGTAATGATGATAATAACAACTAATGTTTATTGTGTACTCTGGTGTGCCAGACATTTTTCATTTAAGTTTTACCCTCTAAGGTAGGTTTTGTTATCCCCATTATAAGAAGAGTTTTAGATTGGGTAGGTTGCCCAAGGTCACCTAGGTAGCAAGTGGTAGAACCAGAATTCAAACACAGGTGTGTTTTATTTCAGAAACTGGATTCTTAACATGGTGTTTTACTGTCAGGATCATGCAAGGTGCTGGAGATATAATAAGTTAAACTTAGTATCTGCCTTAGAGGAGCTCTTAACTTGGGTAGTCTCCTAATCATAGTGTACTATGATTATGTTACAGAGGAATGGCTAGTTGATTTTACCCTAGAGAGCAAAGGCATTCATCTTGGAAGGCTCTCCTGAAGTATTTGAATTGGGTACAAGAGACTGAGTATGATTTTATAACATGGTGAAGAGGGGAAAAGGCACTGGGGACAATTGAGACAAAGTAATATTGAACAAAGGCATAGACAGGTGGAAGTATCCAAACATTGTTCATAAAATCTGGTTTAGTGGATACATTGGAGAGCTGGTGGGGTGAAGTTGAAAAGGTGAGATGGGAGGGATCAAAGGGTGAAGGGCCTAGAATACCATACTGAGGAGTTTAAATATTTTCCTGGATGTGAACCATCAAGGATTTTAAAGTGATTGGGGGAGGGGTCAGTGCAAAGTGAGATGTATAATTTAGGTCCTGGAGGATGCATTGGAGAGAGCAAGTCCAAAGGCAGGAAAAGTAAGTAGTTTAGCTGAAGATAATGAAGGCTTGAATTAATACCTTATTTAATCAATTTTAATATATACTTTTTTCACATTTTAACATCTGAAATCAGGATATGTCTTCTAGTTAATGCTGTCATAGTTTAA
>NW_007735245.1:4716-9089 GCF_000696425.1 Galeopterus variegatus | reverse complement strand
TACTATGTATCAGGCAGAGTAGTAGATACCTGTCAGCGTCCAGCATCTAGTGCAATGTCTCTCAAATAGCAACTCACAAATTTGTTGAATGAATTATTTCATGTAATCATTACAACAGTCCTGTCGATATAGGTGTTTATCCCATTTTATATGAAAATAGAGTCTCATATTTAAGTAATTGTCCAAACTTACACAGCTAGTTTGTGGTGGAGTCAAGATGTGAACCTAGGTCTAACTCCAAATTCCATTCTTTTATCACTGTGTGGGTTTTCCATACTGTGGTTCCACTGAAGTAGGAAGAGGGTCGAAGAGGAAGGATAGATTTGAGAGGAATTTGGTAGAAAGAACTGTCAGGACTTTTGCTGCAGGGACTAATAGATGCTGATGGAATTTGAATAGAGGGTGCATTTGAGGTTAGCATGTTGCTTGGGAACATCATCTGACTGGCTGCCAAGAAGCCTCATAGAATGTCTTTACCTTGTGAATTCACTGTGGCCCAAGTTCTGATCAGAATTTGGTTTTTTCAACTACTTTGGATTGATGTGGCTTTGGCAGTAGTATATAATTAAGTGATTGAATGATATTAAGAAACTCACAAGGGAGTAATTTGCACCAAATTACTTACAATGGGAAATGTACCTAGAGTTCACATTCTAGGCCAAAATAGATTTTCTCTGCCACCAGGCTCTGAGGGGAGATAAATTATAACCAGGAGGTGGCTGACTGAGCATGTAGTTAGAGAGTTAATGATTCAATTATTTATTCTACCTGGCTATCATCCTGGTGTTTGGATGGATCAGGTTCTTGGTTAGGGGTTGCTACTTCCCTGGATGATGCTTGGATGTGCTACCATTGTTTTTGTTTAGAGACTCTCCTTTTCCTATACTTTTAATGCTGATGTCCCCCTCTTCTGATTTATTTTTTATTAATATTTTTTTAAAGGTAATGTTTATACTACCTATAATGGTCTATGACTGTATCTTAACTTTGCATATATCTTCTGATCTATTGTATGTGGATTTTAGAGTTCAGTTGGATTCCAACAGACTAATTTGAATTCTGGTTTCATTACTTATTAGACGTGAGATTTTTTTTGAGCCCCAAGATTCTATCTGTAAAACAGTGGAAATGGCTTTCTCAGTAATTGTGATGTTGAAATAATATGTAAAACACCTAGCCTATATGTTGTAGTCAATGATAGTATATTATTTAATAATCTAAACTAGGCCAGGCATTTGACTGCTGTAGGTTTTGTCGCTGGCATTCTTAATTGTGTTCTGAGAATAGCAACATTGTCTTTATAGGCAAGCTCTATAATACAGCACTATCCAGTAGAACTTTCTGTGTTACAGGAAGTATTCCATATTTGAGTTGTCCAGTATGTGGCTACTTAGTCACATGTGGCTGTTGAGCCCTTGAAATGTGGCTAATGAGACTTAGGAACTGAATATTTAATTTTAATTAAATTTTTAGTGGTGATGGAGACATGTGGCTAGTGGCTACTGCACAGCTTTAAAACTTTTGCTGCTTACAGTCATGGCAAGAAGGACAAATTATCCCAATTTAGTTTCCTTTCAGTATGTGTGTATGCATGTGTATGTGTATATGTGTTTGTGTGTATACATCTCTATCTTCCATTCTGGGACTCTTCTAGAATTTGTGGTAGCAGAGGCAAAGGTTCTAGGCTTGTCGTCTACCATTAAGTGACAATACTTGTTTAGCTGCCTTGGATCAGGGTCTCACTTCTAAACGTAGGGTAGTGTTTCTCAAAGGTTGGTTCTTTGACTGTTTGCATCAGAATTACTTGGGCTGTTTGTAAAAATACAGAAATGCAAATATCTATTGAAAGTAGAATTTCTGGGGTTCAAACCCAAGAATCTGATGTTTTAAGATTGTTTTCTATAAACTCCTGAAGAGATTAAGATTACTAGACTGATTATGTCTGTTTCTTTTACCTCTGATAATTTATGACAGTGAGGTCTATCTTTTTACTGTTTGTTATTCCAATTTATGTATGTATGCTTTTGCAATTAGCATCACTTTGGGGGACTTATTTAATTTCTAATGTTGCTCATGCATTGGGTTCCTGAAAATTACATCGTATTGCTCACAACTTCAATATGTTCATGGGAAGAATATAAATCTAACCCTTGTTTGTGAAATTAACCCCGAAGAGCATTTTCTAGTGCAAGTTAGTGTCCATTTAGTACTTTAATTAAAGAATTAAAGATGTG
Organism: Galeopterus variegatus; assembly: GCF_000696425.1. Classification (NCBI taxonomy): domain Eukaryota; kingdom Metazoa; phylum Chordata; class Mammalia; order Dermoptera; family Cynocephalidae; genus Galeopterus; species Galeopterus variegatus. The sequence goes on along the minus strand of NW_007735245.1, from coordinate 6,855 downwards.
TAACTACTCTAAAGAAAATTCAGGGAGAGATTTCGTACATAAAATATTAAGTGCTTAACTTTAGAGATCAGTCTTGAATGATACATGCAGATGCTCTATGTTGAGGACAGTCTATAATTACCAACTTATTCACATGTCATTGTTTAAAAAATGGATATTTGGACAGACAGGCAATATTCTAGTTCTTCTCCAGTTACATGTTCTTATTGGGCATACTCCTAGTTGTGGGTATTATGGGAGTTAGATGGAGGAAGGAAGGGGGCTAGTACTGTTTAGTATGTAGACTTATTTGTTTTCAATGTGTCCTTCTCACCTCTGCCCTCTGCTAACTCTGGAGTCACATCCTCTAGTCCTTCTTCCATCCTTTAATTCAATTTCTTCAGAAACAACCTGTGGGCTCCGGGGTTTGGGGTAGGGAGGGTAGAAAGTATGGTGGTGGAGGTGGGGGTGGTGTAAGACACAGTAGACCTGTTAACAGCCATATTCAACCAATCCTCCTATAGTTAGCACCTCTCCCTTAACTACTTTCCTAAGTACCTGAACTATTCTAGGGTTTAGAGGCTAAATTGGCTTGCTTCCTGTTGGTATCCTCTGAAGGTATTTCAGGTTTTCTGTTTTGCCTGCTAAGTTAGTTTACTATTTGCTCTGCTTTTTGTCTTCTATAAATTTATTGAAACCTCTTGTCTGCTGCTTTCTCCTTCCCCATATGCCTATATTGTCATTTTTAGTGGGGTTTTGGGAGGGTAAGCAGATAAACATGTATAACCAGTCTGTTGTATTTTACTGGAATGTCTACTCCCCCCCCCTTTTTTTTTTTTTTTTTGGAATTTTTCCCCCCCCCCCCTTTTTTTTTTTTTTTACTTTTTGTCTTTTTTACTGACCAGTACGGGATCGCAACCCTCGGTGGCATGCCCGTACCGGGGACCGGCAACGGGATCGCAACCCTCGGTGTTGCACCCGCGCCGCACTTAGCCAGTGAGTGGGAACCGGTCACCACATGGGATCCGAACCCTCGGTGGGAGCGCCGCCGTGCTCCCAAGCGGCACACTCTCCAGTGCGTCACCGGGCCGGCCACCCCCCCACTTTTGATTGATTTAAACAGAGTTACTTGACCACCTATATTAGTACTGTTATTTGGAATGGCTATGGGGGTAGTTTAAAAAATATTTTAGGAGTGGTGATGTCTTTTGGAATTTATATTACAAATAAATGATTTAGTTCAGCATTAGTTTGTAATTTACTGCAAATGAATATAAGACATCCAAAAACACTTGGTTTGGTTTGGCAGTATTTAATATGGTAAAGAGGAGAGGAAAGGATCATTAATTGGATTTGAGGTGAAAACTTTGAACTTTTATTTATTTTTTTAATAACAGAAAGTGACTTAAAAGGCCATGGGAATCTGCCTGAGATGTCATTAAGGGATGAGAAAGAGAGATCCAGAAGAACAAGGTTGAAAGCAGCAAATGGAGAAAATAAGAACATTTAATGTTTGTCCTCTATAGAGTGTGTCTAGAGCTCTGGAAATGAGCTCTTTGGGGTCAATTTAGACAATTTTCTTATTCTTTTAGTTTTATTTATTCAGAGAAGGGGGACTTAGCCATTTTTACTTAGTTTTGAGTAAACTCAAATGTGACTAGTGATAATTAAATTGAGATACTATTCTTGCCCCTGTTTTTCAAATATTTTTGTAATAGTTGGCAACAAAACCATTGATAAGCAGGTGAATTACCATTTCTGATTACATAGTTCATACATCTTTTGATTAAACCTTTCTTTTTGAAGAGAATAAGCTTATCATTTGGAATATGAGTGTGTCAAACTATGCTGTCATTAGACATTTGCTAAAGAGAACTGCAAAATGTTTTCTCTAGGATTTGTTTGCTTAGTATCATGGGCCTTCAAAAATTCAGTTCTTAGTAGAATTATAAGTTAGAAAGTACATTGATTTAGAGACTACTGAAAGCCCCTTCCTTCCTGCAACTAACTCCCAAGTCCAATTTGTCTATTTCTTTTATCCGGTGCCTTTGCTGTCTTATCCAAGAAATAAAAGCCAAATCCACTGTAGTGAAGCTTTTGTCCTATGCTGTTGCCAAAGAGTTTTATATTTTTATGTCTTACATTTAGGTCTTTGATCCA
>NW_007735245.1:2608-3778 GCF_000696425.1 Galeopterus variegatus | reverse complement strand
TTTTTTTTGTTTGTTTTTTTGTTTTTGGTTGGATCTTTAGGGTTTTCTATGTATAAAACCATCATGTGTGAACAGATATAATTTCATTTCTTCCTTTCCAATTTGGATGCCTTTTATTTCTTTTTCTTGCCTAATTGCTCTGGCTAGAACTTACAGTATTATGTTGAATAGAAGGGGCAAAAGCAGGCATCATTACTTTATTACTGATGTTAGAGGAAAAGCTTTCAGTCTTTCACCATTCAGTATGATGTTTGTTATGGGTTTTTCATGTGTGGCTTTTGTTATGTTGAGGTAGTTTCCTTCAATTCCTAGTTTGTTGAATATTTTTGTCATGAAAGGGTGTTGAATTTTGTCAAAAGCGTGTTCTGCATCAATTGAGGTGATTATGTGATTTTTTTCCTTTCATTCTGTTAATGTGGTGTGTTATATTGATCGATTTTTCTATGTTGAAGCATCCTTTCATTCCAGGAATAAATTGCAGTTGGTAGTGGTGTTGAATCCTTTTAATATGCTGCTGAATTTGGTTTGCTGGTAATGAGTATTTTGTTGAGGATTTTTGCATCAATGTTTATAAGAGATGTTTGACTGTGGTTTTCTTTTCTTGTAGTGTTTTTTTGTCTGGCTTTGGTATCATGGTAATGCTGGCATGATAGAATGAGTTAGGAAGTGTTTTCTCCTATTCATTGTTTTGGAAAAGTTTGAGAAGGATTGGTATTAGTTCTTTAAATATGTGGTAGAATTTACCAGTGAAACATCAGGTTTGATGGGAGAATTTTGGTTATTGATTCAATCTTTTAACTAGTTGTAGGTCTAGTCAGATTTTCTATTTATTCATGATTTAATCTTGGCAGGTTTTGTGTTTCTAGGAATTTGTCCATTTCATCTAGCTTATCCAATTTGTTGGTGGACAATTGCTCATAGTAGTCTCCTGTAATCCTTTTTATTTCTATAAAATTGGTAGTAATGTCCCCACTTCCATTTCTGAATTTAGTAATTTAGTGAGTTTTCTCACTTTTTTCTTAGTCCATCTAGCTAAAAAGGTTTGTCAATTTTGTTGATCATTTCAGAGAACAAACTTTTGGTTTTATTGATTTTCTCTATTGTTTTATATTCTTTATTTCATTTATTTTTGCTCTAATCTTTATTGTTTTTTTCTTCTGCTAGCCTTGG
>NW_007735245.1:0-1300 GCF_000696425.1 Galeopterus variegatus | reverse complement strand
TTATTTCTGTTATTGATTTCTAACCTTATCCTGTTGTGATCAGAGAAAATACTTTCTATGATCTCTATCTTTTAAAATCTATCAAGGCTTACTTTGTGGCCTAAAAGATGTGATCGATCCTGGAAAATGGCCCATGTGCACTTGAAAAGAATGTGCATGCTGTTTTCATAGGGTAGAGTGTACAGTATATGTCTGTTAGATCTGTGTTTGTTTATTATGTTAACTCTTACTTTTCCTTACTTGTCTTCTGTTTAGATCTATTCATTATTGAGGAGAAGGTATTAAATTGAAGTCTCCAACTATTATCGTAGAACTGTCTTCTTTTCCCTTCAGTTCTGTTAGTTTTTGCTTCATGTATGTGGATGGTCTGTCTTGAGGTGTGTAAATGTTTATATCTTTTTGCAGTATTGAACCTTTTTTTACAAAATATAGTGTTCTTTATCTCTCGTAAGCTTTTTTTTTTTTTTTTGTCTTTTTGTCTTTTTTTGTGTCCGGCAACGGATCGCAACCCTCANTTTGTCTTTTGATTGGAAAGTTTAATCTCTTTGCTTTTAAAGTAATTACTGATAAGGAGGGAGTTCTGTTGTTTTGCTGTTTGTTTTCTATATTCTTTATAGATTTTTTTGTCCCATTTTTCCTTCTTTTGTGTTTAGTTGATTTTTTGTAGTGAAATGTTTAAATTTATTTTTCATTTCCTTTTGTGTGTACTGTATAGCTATTTTCTTTGTGGTTACCATGGGGATTACATTTAACATCCAAAAGTTATAACAGTAATTTGAATTTATACAGTTTCAGTATCCCTTATCTTAAATGCTTGGGACCAGAAGTGTTTTGTTTTGGATTTCTTCTGATTTTGGAATATTTGCAGTATACTTATTGGTTGAGCATTCCTAATCTGAAAATTCAAAATCTGACATGCTNGTTGTTGATGTCACAGAATTACATCTTTATACATTATATGCCAAAAACTTAAAATAATAATTTTTAAAAGTGCATTAAACCCTTAAATTATGTAGAAAACAAAAAATGGAGGTAGAAATTGTTACAATAACACTAGCTTTTAGAATTGTCCATGTGTTTATCTTTATTGAGATCTTTACTTTTTTTGTATGACTTTGAGTCACTGTCTAGTGTTCTTCAATTTCACCTTGTAGGACTCCCTTAACCATTTCTTGCAGGGTAGGTATAGTGGTAGCAAACTCCCTCATCTGTTTATCTGGGAATGTTAATTTCTCCCTCATTTTTTTTTTTTAAAGATGACCGGTAAGGGGATCTCAACCCTTGGTTTGGTGTTGTCAGC
>NW_007735244.1:78734-80690 GCF_000696425.1 Galeopterus variegatus | reverse complement strand
ACACACATACACACACATGCTACAAAACAGTGTGGCATGGTATGGTCCGTTTGTGTTAAGAAACTACAAAATGATTTTAAAAGAATTGAACTTTCAAAATTATATCACTTAGAGAATAAGTTATATGTGAACGTGAGACTTCCAGTGGGAATATCTAAAGATCTCTTGTTTTACCTCCTCTTGGAGAACTGAAGCACCATACTGACGAAGCCATTGCAACCACTGCCAGAGATACGCTGCAGAGGGTCTGAGAAGACTTACCAACGTGGGACACAAGAAGCAAGGAGCGGGCAATTGTAAGATCACAGAAATAACTGTGACAGCCTTTAGAAATTACTTTTGACTATGTGTTCAGATATAGCCTAGAGTAATACATTTTTAAAAGTGTTTAATTCTTTTTGAATTACCTTGTCCACTGTGCTCTTGTCTGTAGGCATAGAATATAACGGGAAAATAATCAACAGAATGTTCACCATGGTTCTAGATGAGGGATGGGATTATGATTTTGCTTTAATTATTTTGTTTTTACTTAACTGAATTTCTAAAACTTTCTTCATGACATTTAAAGAAAAAAAACCAAAAGACATAAACGAAACAAGAAAATAACAGTATCAAAGTTCTATATTTAAAATGTTGATGTGTTTTCTTGTTCTGGTGAATTTTCCCAGTTTGTTTGTGTTCGTGTTTTAGTATTATAGGTATATCTCCCCATTGGATGATCTCTGGATCCCCAAAACTTGAGTTTCTCTATTCCAATGAGTCAGCATTGGGGAGGAGGTTCAGGAAGATGAAAAAATCTGGATATTTCCACGTGTATCCCTCAGAGTTCAATCGTGAACACTAGTAGTGAAACAGAATGTGGGATTTGTTATAGGGATTCGGCCTTACACAACTGGGGGAGCTGTCTGAACAGCTCATACGTCTTCTCCATCTGGAGCTACACCTGAGGTCAGTCAGAAGGGAGGAGGGACGTGAAATGAGGGAGAGCAGGGACAGACCAGAACCTATAGGCTGAACTCAAACTTGCATCAGCCTCTCTCACCTTCACGTCTCTGACTTCCACCATATGTGTGAAGCTGGCACCCTTGTTACAGAGCTAAACACTGACCGGGCCCAGGGCACAGACATGCCCAAGGAGGAATCCAACTGGAGCTGGAAGAGTTGTGGGGTGGGTCGCTGCCTCACACCAAGGCGGGCCAGCAGATCTGCAGCAACAACTATGAGCTGCAAGAGCACCTGACCCTTCCTAAACGTGGCTGCTGCTTCCCTTCAAGCCTCATACAAGTGCCTCCTGCGGACCAGGCAGCATCTGAAAGGGGACTCTAACTGTACCATTTAACTAAGCTGCCACGTGGGTGGGTACAAGCCACCATGGCCCCTATTTACTACTGCCCCACTGGGGGATCAGGGACAAGTGGCCCTCCTCTATGGCTCTCCAGTTTAAAAAGAAAACAGCGCTAGCCCCTTCTTGCTTTGCATGTATGGAGTGAAGATGAGAAAGATCAGACCTGTAAAATTATTGGGTAAATGTTAACATTAATTTTGCATCGTTGTTTTGTTTCATGTCCATTGATCATGCTCTGAAATAGGCCTTCGTATGGATGTGCTGCTTACTGCTAAGCCAACTATTAAAATGCATAAAACATTAAGATCCAATACATAGAAGCACACGCATATGACCCAAGAATAGCCTATAAAAGTCTGTCGATATCCCTAAAGAGCAATTGAGTTCCTTGATACTCCCCCGCTGTGTGAAACAATAATGTTTCTCTTAACCATGTGCTAAAATAACCCACAACTCCCTCCTCTCCCAAGTTGCAAATACATAGCGAGCAGATTCTCTTTCATAATAATCATGTCTACTCAATCTAAATACTGCTTGTTATCCCATGTTGAGTGCCCACTATGTGTCAGGCCCTGAGTCAAAAGGTTTTTTTTTTGTTTTTCAATTTAGAG
>NW_007735244.1:76060-78033 GCF_000696425.1 Galeopterus variegatus | reverse complement strand
CTCCTCTCCCAAGTTGCAAATACATAGCGAGCAGATTCTCTTTCATAATAATCATGTCTACTCAATCTAAATACTGCTTGTTATCCCATGTTGAGTGCCCACTATGTGTCAGGCCCTGAGTCAAAAGGTTTTTTTTTTGTTTTTCAATTTAGAGATTTTTTTTTCCTTTTTTTTGTCTTTTTTACTGACCGGTAACAGGATCGCAACCCTCGGTGTCGCGCCCATACCGGGGACCGGCAACGGGATTGCAACCCTCCGTGTTGCGCCCACACCGCGCTCAGCCAGTGAGTGGGAACCGTTCTCCACATGGGATCCGAACCCTCGGCGGGAGCGCCGCTGCGCTCACAAGCAGCGCACTCTCCAGTGCGCCACTGGGCCGGCCCTTAGAGATTTTTTTAAATTTAAAAATTTTCCAGTTTTCCTTCTGTGATTGATTTCTAATTTCATCCAGTTACAGTCAAATAAGATACTTTGTATGATATTTATCTTCTTAAACATATTGAAAGTCAATTTGTGGCTTAAAATATGATCTATCCTGGAAAATGTCCCATGTGCACTTGAGAAGAGTGTGTATTCTGCTGTCATGTAGAGTGTTCTGTATATGTCTGTTAGATCTAGCTTGTTTATTGTGTTGTTCAAGTCCTCTTGGGTCCTACCCAGACCTAATTTACAGTTCAACAAGCAATCTCTGTGCAGGTCAAATTTTGAGAAGCAGTGTTCTTACGCAATGCTCCCCTGCTCCACAAAATGGGGCTGGGCAATCAAATGCTCTTATATTCAAAGTAGTTTTATCTAGGCTTGGTGGGAAGGTCACCTAATTGGTATTAATTATTTGATTTAAGCTTCCAAAACAGGATCTAGTTTTCCTGTGTGCTTGGAGTAGCATACCTGTTATGTAAAGTTATGTTGAAGTTACATGTTTGAAAGTTCCATGGACATATGAGCAACACAGTGACTGCATCTTTCTTTAGAGAGATGGCTCTGACCTTTTTCTTGCCCTTTAATCTGATGGATTATCTAAAAGCTTGCATCTGTGTTATACTTTGTCGAAACATTTCTTCATCTTATACCAATTTTCTAGTTGATTTTCTATTGTGGTTGAGTTTTGACAGTTCTTTACATATTCTAGGTATTAGTCCTTTCCCTATGTGGTTCACAAATATTTTCTTTTAGTCTGTTAATTTGCTTTTCATCCTCTTAACTAGATGTTTAGCAGAGAAAAAATCTTTAATTCTGATGCAATTTAATGTATCAGTTTTTCACTTTAGGGTTCATGCTTTCAGTTTCAAGTATAAGAACTCCTTGCCTAGCCCTAGACCTTGAATATTTTCTGATATTTTTTCCCTAAATGTCTTATAGGTTTTCATTTTGCATTTAAATCCTCGATTAATTTTGAGTTAACTTTTGTACAACATGTGAGAATTAGATTGAGAGTCACATTTTTGCCTAGGGATATCCAACTGCTTCAGCATTCTTTGTTGAAAAGGCTGTTTTTCCACCATAGAATTGCTTTTGCACCTTTGTCAAAAAATAGTTGTCATAGTCCTGTTGACCTCTTTGTCTCTGCCAATGCCACACATTCTTGGTCGCTATAGCTAAATAAGTCTGGAAATTGGGGAAACATACTCCTCCCACTTTGTTTTTCTTTGTGAGAATTATTTTAGCTATTCTAATTTCTTTATCTTGCCATAGGAATTTTACTATAATCTTGTCTCTATCTACAAAAATTCTTGCTGGAACTTTGATAGAAATTGTGTTAAATTTGGTTATCAATTTGAGGAGGATTGACATCTTTATTATGTTGAGTCTTGTAATCCTGAACATGGTGTGTCTTTCTACTCATTTAGTACTTCTTTGATTTCTTTCATCAGGATTTTGTGCTTTTCACAATATAAATCCTGTATATGTTTTGCTAGATTTACACCTAAGTATTTTAGTTTTTTTTTTTTTTTTTTTTTTTTTTTTTTTTTTTC
>NW_007735244.1:73495-74547 GCF_000696425.1 Galeopterus variegatus | reverse complement strand
TGTAGATTCCAAATCTCCAAAGGAAATAATAGTCTGAATGCTTCAGAGATGATGTGAAAGAAAAATAAAACCTTATTTTCTACTTGATGACACATTCCATTTTTGAAGATTCATAAGATAGCCCAGAGTCTTTCCATACAGATGCTTAATGGCATGACATGGACTTAGGACTTGGATTTGTGCTTTCTGATGAATATGGTGATGTCAGGTATTACAGCTGGCTAATTATATTGCAAGAATCTTGTAGCTTTCACACGAAGGAAATTGAGTCAGTCCATGAATTGGTCTGCAAACTCTCCAAAAAGGAAATTACTCACATGAGAAGTGGAGAAATAAACATGCTGCCACAATCCAGGTTTATTTGCTATGAACTGATTGCTTCCTCTGTGGTGGGTAAGTGCATGCCTCAGGGCATTCTGGGAGGCATGCTCCTGTGGTGCCACGATAGGTAATAAAAACACAGAATCCCAAGGAACAGCATTGCTAATATGCATTAAGTAAGGTCTTCAGGTGAAAAAATGAGCTTGTGACATCTGACTAATAGGGAGTTGGAGAACTGTGAGAATTATTCATGGTGGGCCATAAAATGAAAAGACCAGGATGTCCGCAGAGCAAAGCAGCCGGCTGTGCTGGGTGTCGTTTGCTCGCTGTCTTCTCTAAATGACAAATTCCAGTCATAAAAGCCTTTTCGAAGCTTCCCGTCCATCAGGGCTGCTTAGGCAAGGGCATGGATGGTATTTAAAGTGGTCAGGTGACTGTGCACAGATCACATGGATGACAGCAGCTGTGACACGCATCCCCCAAGATGTTCAAGTGACTTCAGGGGAGTCCTCTGTTGTTTGTCTGTTTTTGGCATAAGGCTTATCTTTGTAATGTTTTTCCAGAACCAGTGTAAAAAAACCTTTGCACGTCCTGAGCATCCCTAAGGTGATGGTGGGAGGAGAGCCCAGGATCATGCTGGCTAGAGACAGAAGACAGAGAGGTCCAAAGTGGGCTGAGGATGTGCCATCGAACAGAAAAGAGAAAGTGCCTAGATCTGCCTGAACTGATAG
>NW_007735244.1:56735-72462 GCF_000696425.1 Galeopterus variegatus | reverse complement strand
ATAGGCCATAGCAACAATCTCCCGTGTGAGAAGTTACATTGATGAGCACAGTCAACTGATGTAGAAGAAAATTCTGCAGTGTTTTCGTTTCGTTTTGTTTATTTCGGTTAGAGAAAGAGGGATGTATTTTCTTCTCGGTAAGTAGCTGAGATTTCTCTCACCAGCAATTGGAAGCGCCTACTATTTCAAGGCCTGGATTTTCATGGCTTAGCACTGAGAAAAACAAAGCAGGCCTGCTTTATTAACATATCATTAATATTATTTAAAAATATTTTTTAAAATTTACATTAAAACATTAAAATTTTTAAAATTCAAAAAAAATTTAAAAATTTAAATATTTCTAATATTATTTTTAAGCATTTTATAAATTAAAAATCTAAAAATTTAAAATGTTTTTAAAATTTGTTTTTCATTAGCATGTTTATTTTTGCAAATCATACATATTCTTTAAGCCCCTTGTCCAATTTCTCCCCTCCCACCTCCCCTCCCCTCCCCCTCTAATAATCATAGATTTGTTCTCTCCACCTGACAGATTAACTGTCCCTCTGTAAAATATGGAGAAGGAAAACACAGGAGAATTTAACAAATTGGAGTGTGAGATGTTTTGCGTGTAAATGACCGTTTCTAACTCCCGGCTTCTTCCCCCAGCCTCTAGCTATGTGACTGAGCCTCTCCTTACGGAGAAAGTGGCGTCTGTCCACCACGCGCCCTGGCTCCAGCCCTCCCCGCCACCTCCACACCTGGGTGCACCTTCCCCACTCTCCCTCCCATGTCAGAGGCACAAGAAGACTCATCCCTCCTCTTGGCTGTGACTCTGTCCCCTCTGGTTACTACACCTGCTTCCTTAGTTTCCTTTCACCTTCCTGTGCTCACCAGCTCCTCTGCTCTGCCTGCCTCCATGCTCAGTCTCCCTCACCCTTAATTTGATGTAAACCTTCTCCTTGTCTCCAGGCCCTTCGCCATCTGTCCTTGAAAGGCTGATCCCCATTTGCCTTCTCTGCAATCTCCCTGTTCCCCCCACCCCCGGCCCCAGCCCCACCTGAAACTGCTCACCAGTGACATCCCTGCCAAATCCAGAGGCTTCCTTCCAGCCCTTACCCAGTCTGATTGCTTTAGAGCCCCCTCCTCCTTGAGCCCCGCAGGGTGCTCTCCCTTCTCAGGCCCCTCTTGGCTTCTGTTCCTCCCCTGTCCATGAGTTTCTGTCTTTGGTCTCATGTTCCTTCACTCATTTATTCTCCCAAAGTGATCTCATCTTCTTTTGTGATGTCAGCCCCCATCCACATGCTCCTGCTGATTAAGTCTACACATGTGACTTAAGTGTCTTTCTTAAGTGTAAGGCATAAGGCACTCATGTAAGGCATAAGGCACTCGTTTCCAGCTACATCCTCCACAGGCAGGATCCAACCCAGCAACCCTCTTTCTTCCCTCCAAACCTGCATCCCCATCTCAGTTAAGACTGCCGCCCTCGGCTCTGCATCCCAGGCCTGACTCCTGTGAGGCCTCTCCAGCTCCTTCCTTTCCTTCAGCCTGCAGACAATCACCCCCAGTTCCTGCCAGTTCTCCCTCGGCTGAGTCCACCCCCTCCTTTTCCATTCCTGGTGACACTCCTGTGCCCTCGTGATTTCTCATCTGCATGTATCTCCTGATTTACCACTTCAGGTCCATGTCTAACATAAGCTTCTCTCTGTAGCTGCGGCTGGGTCAGATCCCAACATACCCTGCTTTCAAACACTGATGACTTCCTGATACTTGCACAACGCAGCCCTGCTGCTTGATCAAGCTCTTTAAACACAGTGCTCTGTACCAGCCTTGTCTCTAACCACTGCACCCCTCCCTTTTCACGTCCTTCCCAATCAGAAGTGAGGCCGCTTTCTAACATCAGGGGATCTCCGCTGGTGGTCGGTATTTCCATTAGCAGATAGGGACAGTAAACTTATAAAATGGGCCTCGCTCATTCGCTACACTGTCTAGACGACTGCCACCTGACAGCCTGTTTGTGTTGGGCTCTTCATTCTGCTTCCCACGACATCTTTTGTCGCAGTCCTAGCAACCTTCCAGAAGATGTCACAACTCTCTCTCCCATCACTCTGCCTATTGGCCGTGTCCCCAAGCTCTAGGAACACTGGACTTCAGCTTTCTCACCTCCCTACATTTCGTATTGCTGTTCCCCTCCCCCACCTGCTGTGCTTGGCAAACTCCCACTTATCCTTTGAGCCCCCATCGGAGCCAGCTCCAGCTCCGCTGTAGAGCCTTCCCTGCGTCCCTTCCCCTCAATGGATACCACTTTTAGAGCACTTCTCACATGCTCGCATTGGGGGTAATTGATGTGCCTGTCTTTCCTGTTGCACTGTGATCTCCTTGAGCTCGGGGGTCACGTCTTATTCATCTTTTTATCCCTGGTGTGTGTCATATAGTAGGATCTTGATAAATGTGTAAATAAATGAATGAGTGAGCGAGTGAGTGACTATCATTGTTCCAGGTGCTGTGAAAGAGCAAAATAAAACACAGCCCCCGGCCTCCTGAGGGGTGGAGGTAGTAGGGGGTACAGAGCAACTATAAAGGAAGCCTCTTAAGACAAGGCAACATAATCAACTAGTACATGGTGATGTGGAGAGGACGAGGCATTGCTCTGAGCTTCTAACCACACCCCCAAGAGGGTCATTCCTTCCTTTCCAATCTGGTAGTGCTTCCTTCTCCTCTAGCTCCCCAATCTCGCCTCCTCCTTGAGCCCCGCAGGGTGCTCTCCCTTCTCAGGCACCTCTTGGCTTCTGTTCCTCCCCTGTCCGTGAGTCTCTGTCTTTGGTCTCATGTTCCTTCACTCATTTATTCTCCCAAAGTGATCTCATCTCCTTTTGTGACATCAGCCCCCATCCACGTGCTCCTGCTGATTAAGTCTACACATGTGACTTAAGTGTCTTTCTTGAGTGTAAGGCATAAGGCACTCGTTTCCAGCTACATCCTCCACAGGCAGGATCCAACCCAGCAACCCTCTTTCTTCCCTCCAAACCTGCATCCCCATCTCAGTTAAGACTGCCGCCCTCGGCTCTGCATCCCAGGCCTGACCCCTGTGAGGCCTCTCCAGCTCCTTCCTTTCCTTCAGCCTGCAGACAATCACCCCCAATTCCTGCCAATTCTCCCTCGGCTGAGTCCACCCCCTCCTTTTCCATTCCTGGTGACACTCCTGTGCCCTCGTGATTTCTCACCTGCATGTATCTCCTGATTTACCACTTCAGGTCCCATGTCTAACATAAGCTTCTCTCTGTAGCCACGGCTGGGTCAGATCCCAGCATCCCCTGCTTTCAAACACTGATGATTTCCTGATACTTGCACAACGCAGCCCAGCACAGTGCTCTGTGACAGCCTTGTCTCTAACCACTGCACCCCTCCCTTTTCGCGTCCTTCCCAATCAGAAGTGAGGCCACTTTCTAACATCAGGGGATCTCCGCTGGTGGTCGGTATTTCCATTAGCAGATAGGGACAGTAAACTTATAAAATGGGCCTCGCTCATTCTCTACACTGTCTAGACGACTGCCACCTGACAGCCTGTTTGTGTTGGGCTCTTCATTCTGCTTCCCACGACATCTTTTGTCGCAGTCCTAGCAACCTTCCAGAAGATGCCACAACTCTCTCTCCCATCACTCTGGCTATTGGCCATGTCCCCAAGCTCTAGGAACACTGGACTTCAGCTCTCTCACCTCCGTACATTTCGTATTGCTGATCCCCTCCCCCACCTGCTGTGCTTGGCAAACTCCCACTTATCCTTTGAGCCCCCATCGGAGCCAGCTCCAGCTCCGCTGTAGAGCCTTCCCTGCGTCCCTTCCCCTCAATGGATACCACTTTTAGAGCACTTCTCACATGCTCGCATTGGGGATAATTGATGTGCCTGTCTTTCCTGTTGCACTGTGATCTCCTTGAGCTCAGGGGTCGTGTCTCACTCATCTTTTTATCCCTGGTGTGTGTCATATAGTAGGATCTCGATAAATGTGTAAATAAATGAATGAGTGAGTGAGTGAGTGACTATCATTGTTCCAGGTGCTGTGAAAGAGCAAAATAAAACACAGCCCCCGGCCTCCTGAGGGGTGGAGGTAGTAGGGGGTACAGAGCAACTATAAGGGAAGCCTCTTAAGACAAGGCAACATAATCAACTAGTACATGGTGATGTGGAGAGGACGAGGCATTGCTCTGAGCTTCTAACCACATCCCCAAGAAGGGTCATTCCTTCCTTCCCAATCTGGTAGTGCTTCCTTCTCCTCTAGCTCCCCAATCTCAGGCTAGAAGGATGCACACATCTGCTTGCAGCAAACTGACTCGTGCCACCAACCCAGCCCAGCCACTTGTCCAGAAGAAACAGGCTGGGGCAGGCACCAGAGCCAGTGCCTATGTTCCTATCAGATCCACTGTTATGATCTCCTGAGTCTGTCCTGGGGCATATGGGCTGTTTTCCTTTGTCCACAGCCTTTGTTTTTCTATAATCTGCATACTTTGTGATATACCATTCAGGGTTCATTGGAAGCCACTTACGTTTTCTTGCCTTCTTTAAAATATTATGCTAGTTGGTCCTCATGAAACCTCTCCTTCTTATTCACACTTGTCTTTGGAAACTCTCCCTTCTATGTAAACCATTATCTTTTCTCTTGATTGTCATTCCTAGTCATTCTTTCTCGCTAAATTGCCCACCCTTCATCTATACTTTCCATCACTTGGTCTCTATTTCCATCCACAAGCTATTTACTCTTCTCTACTACCCTTAAATGTTTCCCATTCCATACCTCTGAACGTTCCCCTATGTGTTTGCTATGTGTCTTGATCCATTTTGGATTGCTGTAACAGAATACCACAGACTGGGTGTTTTATAAACCACAGAAATGTATTTGGTTCATGGTTCTAGAGGCTGGGAAGTCCAAGAGCATGGCATCAGCATCTGGGGAGGGCCATCGTGCTGTGGGCTGGCAGAAGGCAAAAGGGCAAGAGAGTGCGAGAGCAAGAGAGAGTGGAACTTGCTTTTATAGTGACCCACTCTCATGGTAATGACAGTAGTACATATCACTCTTATTAGGCCTCACTTCCCTAAACTGTTGCACTGAGGATTAAGTTTTCAACCCATGAACTTTGGGCAACACATTCAAACCATAGCACTAGAGATTCTGTCCTTGTTCTTTCTTACGTCTATGTTTAAAACAGAGTTTTAATATTCTGATTTCATCATAGTCTTTGCCTGCCTAGACACAATTCTCGATTTTTCAACATTTCATAGCCCTAAGAGCTTTCCTCTCATTCGTTCACTTATCTAACAAGTAGTAGAGTGTTGAGTCACTTAATGCTTGTATTGAGTCAGCATTCAACTAGTAACAAAGAAATCTCTCTGCGTGTTTTAAACAGAGGAACTTTAATTGAAAGAATTGTTATAAAAGTGTTGAAAGGAGTAGAACAGCTAAAATTAAAACCATTAACCACATCAAGTGCTGAAAAGGATGTGGAGCAATTGGAATTCTGTCACACTGCGGGTGGGCATGTAAAATAATACAGTAGTGTCCCCATATCTGTGGTTTTGCTTTTTTTTTCCTTTTTGTCTTTTTTCATGTCCGGCAACGGATCGCAACCCTCGGTGTCGCGCCTGTACCGGACCAGGACCGGCAACGGGATCGCAACCCTTGGTGCTGCACCCACACCTCGCTCAGCCAGTGAGTGGGAACTGGTCTGTATGTGGGATCCGAACCCTCAACGGGAGCGCCGCTGCACTCCCAAGCGGCGCACTGTAGCAGTGCGCCACCGGGCCGGCCCCTGTGGTTTTGCTTTTAATGTTTCAGTTAACCATGGTCAACCATGGTCCAGAAGTAAGTAAAAACAGTACAATAAGATATTTTGAGAAACAGAGAAAGAGACAATGTTCACATAAATTTATCACAGTATATTGTTACGGTTATTCTATTTTATTATCAGTTATTGTTGTTAACCTCTTACTGTACCCAATTCATAAACTTTATCATAGGTATGCATCTTTGAATATGATCTTTGAATATTAATCCTTGTGCTCATAACAGTGTTTCAGGGTTTACTAATTTTTTTAAACGTAGTTTTACTTAAACAAGTAATTTAAAAATAAATCGTCAATGCAAAAATTCAAAAATACATATAATGCCAAGGTTTTAATGACCCATCACAATCTCACTCCTCTTTTGAGAATCACTGCTGTTTGGGGCGGGGGGCAGTTGTAGCATCCCACCCTTTTACTTTGCACTTACCTATGGGTGTACATGTGTAATCGCATGTTCTGTTTTGAATAAACTTTTACATAAGTGGTTTGGTGGATTGCAAAATTGGTCATAACCTTTTCATCTCATCTCATTGAGAGGTGGAATTTATTTTCTCACCCCTTGAGTCTGGGCTAACCTTGTG
Source organism: Galeopterus variegatus (assembly GCF_000696425.1). NCBI lineage: Eukaryota > Metazoa > Chordata > Mammalia > Dermoptera > Cynocephalidae > Galeopterus > Galeopterus variegatus. Next base: position 66,066 of record NW_007735244.1, on the reverse strand, counting down.
ACTGGCTTTGACCAAAATAATGCAGGAAAAGTGATGTTGTTCCATTTCCAAACCTACGACTCGAGAGGCCTTGTAGCTTCTTCTCTCACGATCTCAAAACTCTGAAAGGAGCATGAGATCAAGCCTGGGCTAGCCACCTGGAGAACAAGAAACTACAGGGGAAAAGGCCTCAGGCACCCTGTCTATTTATCAGGTGAATGCAAATGTGTATGTTCACCTGACGTTAGCTGAGCCCAGACCAAACCATAAGAACTGCCCCTTCAGGCCCAGCCCAAATCGCTGAACTGCAGAATTTCATTTTGGTTTTTCCTTTTTGTCTTTTTTCGTGACCGGTAATGGGATCACAACCCTCAGTGTCGCACCCGTACCGCGACCGGCAACGGGATCGCAACCCTCGGTGTTGTGCCCGCACCGCTCTCAACCAGTGAGCGGACCAGTCTGTATATGGGATCTGAACCCTCAGTGGGAGCGCCACCGCGCTCTCAAGCGCTGCACTCTACCGAGTGCGCCACTGGGCCGGCCCCTCGTTTTGGTTTTTTATGAGCAGAAGCTAACTGGTAGAAGAGCATATGCTAACCAGTTTTAAAACTTTGTCTCCCGTTACTCGTTATGTTATACGTATAGATCTATCTTATTCCTTTTAACAGATACATAAATTTCCATGTTGTGAATTCCCCATAGTTTATTTAATATTTCCTCCATGATGGACATTTGAGTAGTTTCTTCCTTCCTTTGTTTCTTCTGCCTTCCTTCCTTTCTCTCTCTCTTTTTTGTATCGTGATTAGTATCCCTATAGCTTTTACAGATATTTATCCTACCGTGTCTTTTTTCTGGTAGTATTGATTATGGTATCTTTTTTTTCATTCAGAACTTTAAAACGGTACAATAAAAATTGATTAATCTTTTCCTTAATGGCTTCTCTATTCTAAGTTTTGCTCGAGAAAGAACAAATTTCCAATCAAAATTGTCCCTCTTTTTTTTTTCTAATACAGGATTTTATATAAATATCTGTGCATGTGTGTATGTGTTTTGTATTTTTTTTATGTGATGGTCAGTCAGTTGTGGCCACAAGAGAAGATACTGGAGAGGCACAGGAAAAAACAAAGTTTATTATACTCACAGGTCCTAGAGGCAGGAAGCATTGCATGTCATGCACGATGACACGGGAAAGACACCAGAGTCATCAGAAGGCAGAAGATGGGAGCTAAGGGAAGGTTCCAGCCATGGCCTTCATTGACGCTTCTGAGGGAAGGTCAAGGCAGGGCAAGGTAAATGGTTTCGAACCGGCCAGTGTGAACAAGTTTAGTGAGCTTTGGGCCACAGGGGCGCTTTCTAGTTAGCTGGCACCTGGCCCTGGGATGTTTAAGGCAGAGGAATATTGCCTCCTGGGCTGCAGGGGCCAGACAGAGGAGGTCTGTCTGGATTGGTTAGTTTGCATGTCAGAGGCATGCTCCTGGCGAGCCCTTGCTATCTCTAAGAACTGGTGATCCCTCAGGGCCGAGCCCGCGGAGCACTCGGGAGAGTGCGGCGCTGGGAGTGCAGCGACGCTCCTGCCGCGGGTTTGGATCCTATATAGGGATGACCGGTGTCCTCACTGGCTGAGCGCGGTGTGGGTGACACCACACCAAGGGTTGCGATCCCCTTACCAGTCACGAAAAAAGACAAAAAAAAAAAAAGGGTGATCCCTGGGATGGATAGTCGTTCACCAGCCAGAAGATTTTTTTAAGATGTCAAAACAGTATAATATACAGAAAATTTTAAAATATTTACAATACTCTGTGAGTGTCTGTGTGTGCATTAAGGTTTAGCTCATTAATCCTCTGAAATTTGTTTCAATTTATAGTGTGAAATAGGAAAATATTTTTGCCAAGTTGATAGCCAATTGTCCTGAACAACATTTATTGAGTAGTTCACCATTTTTCACTAATTTGAAATGCCATCTTTACTCTATATAAGACTAATCTGCTTCAAGACTGTCCTATTCTATTGATCTGCTTGACTGTTACTGGATTAATAACAGATTACTACCACAAGAGCACAACTACTGCTTTATAGTACATTTTGACATTGGTAAAGTGTCCAGTATTCTACCCCAAATTTGTTGAATATTCTTGAATATTTTCTCTCTGAAATTAATTTCAGAATCAATTTTAGAATTCCATGAAAAGTCATTTTGAATTTTAATTAGGATTGTATTAGTCCATTTCTGTTGCTTATAGCAAAATACCCAGAACTGGGTAAGTTATAAGGAAATGAAATTTATTGCTTACCGTTTCAGAGGCTGGGAAGTCCAAAGTCCAGGGAACACATTTGGTGAAGGCCTTGCTGGTGGCAACAGTGACCCAGGAATCTCACATGGCAGAAAATGGTGGAGCAGAGAGTTCCTCATGGACTGTCCTTTTAAAGCCCTCAGAACCACGCCCCTTATCACCATTTTTAATCCATTCACTACTGCACAGTCCTACAATCCAATCACCTCTTCAAGGCTCCACCTTTCAATTACCATAATAGGATTTCCCACCCTCTTAACAGTCACAGTAGAGATCAAGCTACTAACACTTAAAACTTGAGGGACCAATCCGTATCAAGTATTATACTGACTTTATAGATTAATTTGTCATTGATTGAACTTTTTTTTTTTTTTCCTTTTTTTTGTCTTTTTTCGTGACTGGTAACGGGATTGCAACCCTCGGTGTCGCGCCCGTACCGAGGACCGGCAACGGGATCGCAACCCTCGGTGTCGCGCCCGCACCGCGCTCAGCCAGTGAGCGGGAACCAGTCTCCACATGGGATCTGAACCCTCGGCGGGAGCGCCGCTGCACTCCCAAGCGGCGCACTCTCCAGTGCGCCACCGGGCCGGCCCATCGATTGAACTTTTAACAACAGTGAATCTTATTGTTGAAGATAATGATATTCCTTCTTATTTATTCACATATTCTTTTATGTCCTTCAGTAAAGTTCTGTAGTTGTTTTTTATTCTTTTTTTTAATGTACTGCACATTTATTCTTCCACTTTGTCTTTGGTATTTCATAGTCTTTTAAGCTATTTACATTTTCTAATACATTTTAAAACTTATTTTTGCTCACATCTAAAAAAATTCTCTTGAACATAGTTCCCCCCCCCCACCCCTGGCTATTTTGGTAAATGTTTATTATTCCAATAAATTGCCTGTTGATTCCTATGGATTTGCAGTCAATAATCTGGGTTAAGTTGAAAACAATGAGAGTTTTCAACCTTTATTTTTACTTTATTTATTTTCTCATAGCTCTGGGAGCTACAAGTCCGAGATCAAGGTGCTGGCAAAGTTGGTTACTGGTGAAGCCTCTCTCCTTGGCTTGCAGACAGATGGTCTCCTCCTCCCTGTGTCTTCACACAGCCTTTCCTCTGTGCAAACAGGTGGAGAGAGAGAGAGAGAGCGTTCTGGTTCTCGTCCTCTTATAAGGACACCAGTTGTAATGTATCCAGGACTCCAAATTTTGTTCTTCTCAGATGTATCAAAGACTACAAAGCATTCTCTGTTAATGGTGGAAAATAAACAGCTTCTTAAGAAACAAGACTTCATCATGCAAGGGTTTATAGATTTATGTCCAGTTCTTTGATTAAAAAAAAGAGAAAAAGCCTTTCTTGAGTCAGAAATGTTTTTCAAACCATTATAGAATAACAACTATGACTTTCCACTTTTTATTTTTATTGCTGGGTGGAAAAAGATGACTCTCTACAATGCCTACACAAGGAGGATATTATTCTACAAATAAGGACCCAGCATGACATTTATGAGAAAGCTGGGGTCCTCCTGTGCAAAGCTGATTGGTGGTCAGCCAATGGGCTCCAGGGCACTGCAAATAAAGGCACCCTCTCCACTGGGCTGGGCTGTTGCAGAGTAAAGCGTTGCCTCTGCCTTGGGAAAATGCTAACCCCCTGCCCTAGCAACACACACCTGTGGGCAGCAAAGAGAAACCAGACTCTGAAAATGAAACATCTTCTTTACCAGTATCCCTTCATCTTGGCCATCTACTGCTTCTGCATGCTACAGACTCCGTCCTCAGGTAAGGCACCCTCATCAGACCCCGCAGGGCCTGCCTGAGCTCTCAGGAAGACTGAGATCACTTTGATCCCTTGGCGTGGTCCTGGAGAGTGTAAAGCTTTATCCCCCCACTTACTCCGTTTCCGCTCTCTTGCTTTCTGGCTTTGTGTTTGTTTCTAACCTTTAAGAGAGAATGGACTGAGTGGAATGCCTCAGCCTTTTGCCAAAGGAGACTTTTCCCAGCGGGACTGTCTTTAAACAGCTCCTACCCCAAGGGTGCTCTGAGTATGTGCCACTGAAACTGAAGGGAGAGGTACAGCCTGGGTTGAGTTGGGGGAAGACCTCACTTCTCAGCCATTTGTGCTCCCGGGATTCTAAAAAGACAAGAACAGAGACGGTAAAATTGAATTTATAGTCCCAAAGACTGGGAAATGACGGGCAGTTGGAGAGGGAAGGAGAGGAGCGCGCACAGGAAAGAGGAATCTTCCAAAGCCTTTCCATGGGCTCCTGGAGGCAGAATCCCAGAGAGCCCGGGGAGGCCCCATCTTCCTGGGCTGAGGCTCTGTCCGAGGTGCTGAGCGGGCGCGGGCGTCGCTTCAGCAGCTTCTGAGAAGCACCAGCGTGTTTGCAGGGAAGCAGGAGTGGGCTGGGGGTCTGTAGTTGGAACCAAAGGATGCGGGGAAACGTGCGGTGGCAGGACGGCTATGGTTGGAAACACGGACTATTTCAAAATTAAAAATTTTTCCATTAGAATTGAGATTAAGTGGAGTAGAAAATCTTTGAAAATATTTCCAAAGAGAAAATATGTTTCAAACAGTACATTTGTTTTGTCATATCCTACAGTGTAATCACAAAACCTGGGCATTGGAAGGAACCATGGAGGTCACAAGGTTTAACCCTTCATGGTGTGCAGAGACCCTTATGTGGTTTTCTGCAGAAGATCTTCCAGATTCTTTGTGACGATTCACTACCAGCCTAAGAAAGCCAGTTGCTGCCTCTTCTGAGCTTCAATAGAATCCTGTTTATATTGTATTTATGAAAATTCATTATTAACTTTTACCTATTTGTCTCTATATTTACAACCATCTCCTTCTTTTTCCTATTTGGTTTTATGTTTCCTGATGTTAGGGTTGTTCCAGTCTTTATCTTTGCATTAACACAGAACTTCTTAATAAATACTTATTTATGAAAATTCATTATTAACTTTTACCTATTTGTCTCTATATTTACAACCATCTCCTTCTTCTTCCTATTTGGTTTTATGTTTCCTGATGTTAGGGTTGTTCCAGTCTTTATCTTTGCATTAACACAGAACTTCTTAATAAATACTTACAGGATTGGTTTGCATTACTTTAGATTATGGAATGGTTCCAGTCATCAAAAAATTTACACTAAGCTGAAATATGATCACATGCAACATCTGACCATTATCCCTAGTTCTGTCCTTTGGAAATACACACAATGAGACAAATATCTCTTACTTATGACAGTTTTCAAAATAGTCAAAGTCAGTTAAAATAAACTTCCTGATGTTTCTCTCTCCAGAGCAAACTATGCTCAGTTACTCTAACCTTACCTCATATCCTATCATTTCAAGTCAGACTATTACATTTCGAGGTTTGGATGCTATTATTTGAATTCAGCGTAAAGTTGCCTTAGCTTTCTCTTGGCTCAATAGAGAGATTATAGGAAGCAAAATACCGCTCAGTCTTTTCCTGTCTTTCTTTCTTTCGTTTTTTTTTTATAAACTACTCTTGAGCCATATGTTCCCTGTCCCACATTTTTAAAAGCTAAGATCAGGGATTCATATTTATCTGTTTAGTTTAATCTTGTTAGTTTTTACCTAACCAGTCGATTCTTTCAACTGCAGTGTTAGCTGTTTCTCCAAGTGTTGTATCACACGTAAGTGAGAAGTGTTCATTTAAGTCAGAGGTTGACAGGGTCCAGCCACATGCTGGTAGCAGCCTTCCCCAGAACCTCACCCCTGGAGAGTGTGAGGTAGCAGAGAGGCAGGTTTCTGTATGTCTTAAAAGTTCCAAGGATGATTCTAATGTACATAGTTTGTTGACAACATTTTATGATATTCCATCCTCATAAATTCCATCAAAATACAAACTAAATTGTATCCCAGGTATTTTTCCTCTTTTCTGAGTTGCAAACATCTGCACTGAAGACTCCTGGTAAATTAAAAATCATGCTGTTCTTAATTAATTTGGCACAAATCTCAGATTTGCTAGTGGTAGATAGAAGTGTGTTTTCTTTGTAAATCCTTTTAACAACATCATATTATATTTTACCCTCCCCTTGACCTCTTTTGTATGGTTCTTTGGCATTTTATTGTTTTAATAAAATCTCTGTATGTTTTTCGTGTTAAAGATTTAGAAGTAAATGCTATGACCTCTTTTCAGTAATTGATGTTTTATGATTTCCCACAATAGGATTTCCTCAGCCTTCAGCTGATCTTCCAGATGGCTTGGATATTGTGCAGCTTGAGGTATGCTATTGTTCAATCATGTGAAATTTTTATTTAGTCTGGGCCTTAAAATTATCATGTGGATAATGTTCACTTGAAATCATTTTAAGATCAGATTTGGGCTGCAGCAGAAGGCATCCTGAGAGTCGTGTTGAAATTCACTGCCACCATGTGAGAAGATAATGCAAGGTTCATTAATGGGACAGTTTAGAATTTTAAATATGTTGAAATAGAATTCTATTGACTAAAGAATCTATACTTATCTTTGATTTTCTTTCTGTTTTTTATTTTTTAGTGGCTGGCACATTGTCTGAGTCAGTGGAAAACTCTTTCTAGCCAACCTAAGGTAAAAAAAAAAAAAAATATATATATATATATATATATATATGCATAGGATAATTCCTGTAGTTATAACAGTGTATGTGTTGAACCATAACTGATATCTGTAATGAACACACTCTTTTGCTATCTATAGTAGAATGCTATGTGTATGTGTAAGTGTGTGTGTGTGTGTGTGTGTGTGTGTGTGTAAGAATAGAGTTTTAGAATATATCAAGTGAGGGCCAGCCCCTTGGCTCACTCGGGAGAGTGCGGTGCTGGCAGCGCCGAGGCTGCGGGTTCGGATCCTATATGGGGATGGGCGGTGCGCTCACTGGCTGAGCGTGGTGCGGACAACACCGCACCAAGGGTTGCGATCCCCTTACCAGTCCAAAAAAAAAAGAAAAAGAAAAGAAAAAAGAATATATCAAGCGAATCTCTGAAATATAAACTACCATGACATATTGGTAGTTCATGTGTATTCTTACAATTATTGTAATTATATATACATATATAATTTAATTTTTTGCCTATGTCATGATATATTATATTGTACACCACAAATTGATAGACTGTGATGTAGCAGTTCTCCAAAACAGTAGATCTCACGTAAAGAATCTAACAGCAACTAGTAACCAATGAATACAAGGTAAATGTTGCTTTAATTGAAAGTGCAAAAGGGTGGTCTCAGGGTAGTCTATGATTTTTAGCATCGTCTGCATGTTTTTGCTTCGAGGCGCATCTCCTCTTCCTCCCTCACCTCCCCTATCCCACGGCATGCCATGTTCCAGCCACGTTGAATTTCTCATTATTCCCCAAATACACCAGACTCTTTATGCCTTTGCACAGCCTTTTCCTGAGCCATAAATGCCTTTTCCTCCTTCACAGGCTGCAGCTCACAGCCCAGACTCTAAAACCAAACTACCTGAGATCAAAACCCAGCTCTATTAACCTTAGCAGTTTCTTTATCACTCTGTGCCTCAGTTTCCTCGTCTATAATATGGGGGTAATAGTTTCGCTAGCCCCATTGTCGTCATGAGTTTGTCTTTTGTCTTTTTCCGTGTCCGGCAACGGATCGCAACCCTCAGTGTTGCCCCCGTACCGGACCGGGGACCGGCAACGGGATCGCAACCCTCGTCGTTGCTCCCGCGCCTCACTCAGCCAGTGAGCGGGAACCGGTCCGTATGTGGGATCCGAACCCTCGGGCGGGAGCGCCGCCGCGCTTCCCAAGCGGCGCACTTATCCAGTGCGCCACCGGGCCGGCCCATCATGCCTATTTCTTTTTATTTGCAGTTTGCCATTATGTATTTGTTTGGAGACAACTGTCATATCTCATCTTCAGAAATAATATTTATAGCCTTGGTACCCAGAGCAAAAGTTCAGGGTGAGAGCTCAGAGTTCTCCATCTCTTTGTTGAGCCTCCCCACCTTGCAGTAAAGGCGCTTCCCTACCCCTCACAAGAAGGCTGTGATGGTGTCCCCTGCATAGCAGAGGCACGGGAAGTGTCACGGTCACATCTGCTACGTCAGTATTAAATTAGGTTGTGGGGTCCACCGAGTGCAAGGGTCCACTCAGAAGGAATTTTCTTCCACATGCTCCATTCTTCTGAAGGCAATCACATTCATCATTTCCAATTGCAGAAGAGCAAGGGGTTGCTCAGTGAACAAAACCACCCACATTTTAAAGCTATTAATACAGAGACTGTGGCTATTCCTAGACTTGCTGCTGCCCCCAAATGTGACCTTCAGCATGTCACTGCATCTCCTGGGGCTTTGGTTTCCTCAACCGTTCAATGTCTGGATGAGCTACCTGGACCCTAAGTCCATTCCTGTTCTCATCTCCAAAAGAGGCCAACTGTGTGACTCTTAATTTTGAGGCAATTCAGAAAGCGGTGACATTCTGCAAATAATGCCATCTGCAGAAACTCTTTGTGTTTTGTGTTTCTTGTCACCACATGGGATGAGAAGAAGTTTAGATGGGAAAAGGGGCAGTAGGTTCTTGTGAACAGAGCCCTGCTATTCATTCATTCAAAAAAGATATTTTTTGAGAGCATGCCATGTGCCAGGTGCTGGAGATATGGCAGTGATCAAAACAAATAAAACCACCTGCTCTCGTGGAACTTACATTCTAGTTGGGAAAGTGAATAATAAACAAGACAGATGAGGAACATTTTAATGACAATTTTTCTCTAAAAAGAAAAAAATAACACCTTGATTTTAGCCCAGTGCGACCCATCTTGGACTTGTAACTGCCAGAATCATAAGATAATAATTTTGTATTGTTATAAGCCACTATGTTTGTGATAATGTGTTATAATATCAATAGGAAACTAACACATGTACGAGTATTTAAAGAAAAAGCTTTGCGTAGCCACATATCCACAGTGGAGGACAACTGTACATTTATGTGTTTAAAGCTAAAATAAACTAATTTTAGCTAAAATAAAAAGTATGTAATAAAATAAAATAAAAATAAATAAAGTGAGAAAGGTGCATATGAAATGTTCAGAGGGTGA
>NW_007735244.1:54238-55292 GCF_000696425.1 Galeopterus variegatus | reverse complement strand
TGCATCAGAGAGTAGGTTTTTTTCTTCCAAAGATGATTGAAAAGATAAAATAATGATGTCTTGCTGACAACTTTCTTTGTAAGACCCCGCTTAACCATAGTCTTGTTAAATTTGTGTCATGGAGGAATTTCTTTTTAAGTTGCCAATTTATTTCATGGTATTTGGGTAAATCCAGTAAGGTTCATGGTGTACCTTATACTGAAGACCTCAACAGCTGCTTGCCCCAGTGAAATTCCATGAAACTTACCCTCACAGTTCTCTCTCCAGGGTAAGCAAGACACATACAAAAGAGTGAGTACCTTCCGCCCAGTAAGCAGGGCACGCAGCTTCCGCCTTTATAGCAACTGACGCTTAGTACTAATATCACTTTTTTTTTCTTATTTAGTTTTTATTTCACTACTCCAGAACTCGGGAGCCAGCACATCCAGTTAAAACCGGGGTCAGTATTTTATCGTAATCATCTTTCTGTAAAAGTGACGCTCCCCTGCATGCCTTTGATCCCTTCCTAACTAATTTGTGCAGACGAGCACAAAAGCCGGGGGCCCCCAGACACCCTGTGGGCTGCACAGCTTCCTGGGTGCTTTTCCCAGGGCTGAGAGATTGTCTTCTCCAACTCTGGGGTGGGGGTGGTGGGTGGCTGACAGATCTGAAAAGTTAGAGAATAAGTTACAGAAAAGGAAAAGTAAGAAATTACTTTTCCTTGTGCACTTAGATGTACAAGAAGAGCCTGGTAAACGCTGTGCTCTCTCTACTATGGTGCTTTATCTATTGTTTCTAATTACTCTCTGTTTTTTAAAATTCGAAAAGTGTTTTGAGATGAGTAGAGTACCATCCCCCAACAGTGATCTGTGGATATGTGTCTTCCATCGCTGTCATGTGTATGTACAATGGGAATAAAAACCATCACCTCTAACTTTCTTATTATAAACTTGAGATACCCTCAGGAGCAGCATATGTAGGTGAATTTCTGTGGGGTGTCATTTGAGGAATATTGGGGAGGTCATAAAATATAATTTTTTTTTCCTTTTTGTCTTTTGTTCGTGGCCGGTAACGG
>NW_007735244.1:51906-53251 GCF_000696425.1 Galeopterus variegatus | reverse complement strand
ACACTGAGGGTTGCGATCCGTTGCCGGACACGAAAAAAGAGAAAAAGGAAAAAAAAAAAAAGCAAATACCCAGCTAAATATTTTTTTCCCAAGAAACAAAGATTCATTAATAGTCTAGGTCTAGGAATGAGGGTCAGGTAAGGATGTCAGCATTATCAGGAAGGACCACGGGCACAAGAAAGGGAGAAAGAACAACGGAGGGGAGGAAATGAACTCTGGGACACAAATTAACTTTTGCTCTAAACCAAAGCCTCCAGGGAGAGACAAGAAGTATAGGAAAATAAAACTGCACCAGGGGGAGGATTATGGATGCAGCCTTCCCACCTTGTCCTTCAGATTAGGACAACACATCTGGGAGCAGGAAAGGATCTATGAGCCATTTCTTAGGACAACGCACTCCCCTTGAGGACTGAGTGCTTGGGATTAGTGCCAATAAAAGTCTGATTTACCCTAAGGGAGTATTTTTAAGTGATGTGTTGGAATTGAAGTCTGCTATCAAGGCAAGGGGTTCTTTATTGAAAACATAAAATTTCAAGCTTAGGCTCAGAAATGGATTTTGTTCTGAAAATTAAATCCATTTGTAAGGGAGGTGAGCAGAAAGGAGGGCGCATAGCCCTGGGCTCTGGAAAATGATTGCTCTGGTGCTGCTGTCCCTGCGTGCGTCTGACCTGCGTGCACTGCCTCTTTGTTGCAGTCCCCTCCTGTGCACCCTTCAGTGAGCCTGGCTGCAAAGCTCGCCGACAGGAGGATGAAGAGATTTCTGCGGCGAGTATGTGCTTTCTTTCTTTGACCGTAGTTTTATGCCAGCCCAAGTTCAACGAACGTGGTAAACACGTGCTGCTGTCTGCCTGTTTCATTCTCTCCTTGAATGTCAGTGTCCACCTTGGGATGGGGCTCTGGGCAGAATGGCTGGTCCTCTGACCCTGCACAAGTTCCTCAACCTCCCTGAGCCTCAGTCTCCTGCACTATAACCCATGAGGTGGCTCAAAGGACTGAGGGAGGGACCCCATGGTCCCACGTGGTTTCAGTCCTTTCCTCGTTTGCTATTTTCATCCATAAATTCTGTTTTTATTTTATGGTGTTTTTTTGCTTTCCCGGTCCCTTCGTCCTGATGTAAAATTTGCCTTTGTGACATCCTCTGCTTCCCATTGCCCTGCCTGCCCTTTGCCTGTATCTCAGACTTTTTCTTACGTTTTTGTTTTTAAAGTTTAGAAATGACCAGTTTCAATAAGAGCGGAAACTGATCAAAATGTTAATCAAGGTTTTGTTGAATGATAGCGAAAAAAAAAAAAAAAAAAAAAAAGGAAAAAAAAATTTTTTTTGGACCCCCTGAGCCCAAAAAGGG